>NC_056733.1:197064098-197296598 GCF_019279795.1 Protopterus annectens
TCCATTCATTCTCTCTCAGGCCTTCCTGGCGTCTCTGGACCTAACTCCCAGGAAATTTTTCTTTTTTTTTACTGGCTTCTCTCATTTTCATAGACTCTTTACAGAGTGTCTTGCTCTAGTCATATCTTACTACAGGACTCAGGGCATCTAGATGTTCTCTTACTTGTTTCTTCTCAGCAGATACTCTTGACTTGTCTCAACTTTACCCTGGCCCTCCTTCAGGGCTTAGGTTTCACAATTAACCTAAAAAAGGTCCACTGTGAAACCAACCCATGACCTTGTTTTTTTTTTGGGGTGCAGACTTGACACCAAATTAATTCAAGCCTTTCTTTCTGCAAAGTGCAAAGCGTAAACAGTTACTTTCTCTTTAATCCTGTAATGTAAGGGAGTTCTTCAGAGCACCGAGATTCATGGCAGCAGCCACCCCCATGTTCCCCTTTGCCAGATTCCATGTAAGGAAGATCCAGTGGTACTTGAAATCTGCCTGGTCCCAACATTCTCATCCCCTCAGCACTGGTTCCTCTCTTGTCCTGCCAGAAGAAGGAAATACTCTGCTGGATATCACAAATGAAGCCCAACCTGGTCTTCCTTCAAACTGCAGATACCACAACAGCAGCTGCAATACACATGCATCAGATGATGTATGGGGAGCAGGGGCAGAAAACTTAAAAGTTCAGGGGCAGTGGCCTACAAATGTAAGATCAGAGCACATCACCGTGAAGAAGATGATGACACTATTACAAGTCCTGCAGATCTTCCCCATTCTTGGAAACCAGGTTCTTAAGAGTGTTCATGGTCTTGTGGTACAGAAAGAAGCTGGGGGGGGGGGGGTTCAACAGATCTTTCCAACTGGAAGACTGGCTGTTTTGGCATGGGATTAAGCTACTGAAGCAAACCCCTCCCACAAAGCCTTTTACATTCTCTCACAGGACAATGTACTGGCAGATTTTCTAAGCAGATCAGCATCTGTTCATAGGGATCTTCCTTAGAACAGGGAAATCTTCATATATATATATATATATATATATATATAGTTCACAATGGTGGGTGAAACAGATGGATCTATTTGCCTCCCAACAGTAAACAACTTCCACAGTTTTGCACCAGAACCTGCTGTCCTCAAGCTTGGATGTTGGAGGTAATGTTGCTTTCATGGAAAGAGAGGTTCTTTGTGTCTACCCTCCACTTTTTCCCCCAAGGTCTTATTAAAGATACAAAGAGAATACCCAAAGATCTTACTGGTGACTGCCTTTTGGCCAGAACAGCACTGATTCCTCCTCTTCCACCTAGCCAAGAGCCTTCACCAGAAACTACCCTCCACAGTGGACTTGCTTACACAACAGAGGAGCTCACTACCATCTCAACCTGATATGGATTTTTGGTGTCTGCAGGTTTTCTGAGGATGTGCATAAGGTTTTTCAGGAGGCAAGAAAACTGCTACCAGAAAATCTTGCATAGCAAAATGGAAAAGATTTACCATATGGTGTCTGACTGAAAACAGGACCCAGTCCAGGCTAATACCCCACTGGTCCACTCTTGTGTGAGCTGTGCAATAGGACCTAGAATATTCCTCTGTTAAGGTACACATTTCAGCCATATCTGTTTGTCTACCTCTGGATTCTCTGTTTCTGGCCAGACTAGAGGTAAAACAGTTCTTAAAAGGTGTACTTCATCTAAAACTGCCCAGGAAATCAGTCCTCCTCCTTGAGACCTCAACTTTGCACTGGTAAAACTCGCTTTCCATCCATTTGAACCATCAGTTACTGCCGCTCTCAAATTCTGTACTTAGAAACGATTCTTCTGGTATCCCTCATCTCTGCCAGATGAGTCTCCAAACTATAAGCCCTTATGGCAACCTCTCTTCCTTATTTTTCATAAGGACAGAGTGTCTTTCAAGGGCCAATCCCTCCTTCATGCCTAAAGTAGTAAATGAACAGTCTCTGTCAGGCCATAAATCTTCCCATTTTCTTCCCTAATTCACAAACTACGGGAGAGCGAATTCTAAATTTTGTTGGTGTATAGACTGCTCAGATTCTTCCAGGATAAAACTGGGGATATCCACAAACTGACCCAACTGTCTCTTTCCAAGATTTCAAGTTGGGAAACCCAGTTTACTGCTAATTGAATCTCTAAATCCATTCCCTTTTGCTAACACTCATCATGTCGAATATTTACCCTCTACAGCAAAGGCTCATTCTAATAGAGCAGTGACTTCATCTGAGGCCTTTTACAAGGGGATTGACTCTAGAACAGTTGTAGGAGCTACTTGGTCTTCTGAACATACTTTCACCAGATATTATAACGTGGATGCCTTTTCTAAATTCAGAGCCAGCTTTGCCAGGTCAGTCCTTTCTGGATTACTAGGCAGTCTGTCATTCTACCACCCTTCTTACCTCTTAAGCTTTGGTAATGACCCAACTGTTTGGAACACTGCAACAGTAATCTAAGGAAGGACATAGTAGTGTTGTGTAAGAACTTGCCATAACAGTAGATGTCCCACTGATCACTGATGCAGTATTCCTTTCCTCCCTACCATCCGCCTTTCTAGACTGAGTGGAATCGTTGTTTTTGTACCTCTTCCCTCTTAGCTGCCCAATTTAGTTTGTCTTCAGGCCTCTTCAGGATTACTGGCTTGTAGATAGTTTGAGGATTTGTTCTCATGTCTGCTTCTGTATGTTATGTGTTAGCCTTGTTGGATGATTAGACTGCATGATTCAGTATTATGGCCTGTCCCAGGGGCTACAGCACTAGCAACTCTGTCATAAGGTGGTGTAGCCGAGTCGAACTGCATAACTGACATATATGTAGCTTTTCTCAGCGTGGCATAGGTAACCTTGTCATGTGATTACTTCAGTGCAGGGCCACACTACATGATTCACATAGGTGTGACATATTTCATTGGATACTGAAGCAGTGAACCTGTCGTATTGGTGGCCTTAATGCAGGGCCACACTGCGCGATTCACAGAGGTGTGGTATGTCCCACTAACCATAACAGCAGTAATCCTATCATGTAGTAGCCTTTTGTGTAGGACCATGCTCTGCACCCTTCAGAGGCATGGAATGCTTTTCATGTAGAATGTGACAGCAGTGACCCCCCTCTACAATTAAACCGTTTATTAGTCATTTTAAGACCAGCAGTCTCAAGAACACATTTTAAACATGATGATTTTAGTGTGTGTGTGTGTGTGTGTGTGTGTGTGTGTGTGTGTGTGTGTGTGTGTGTGTGTGGTGCTGTTTTCATGGAAAATAGCATTTCAAAGCACATTTTAGTAATTTGTCAGGCTGAAACCAAAATTTAATGAAAAATCAAATAGAAGTAAATGCTGGAGATGTGATTCTGAAATAATAGCTGATTGGATGCATATGGTATATGAATGTAAAGTAATTTCCACTTTTTGGAAAGAAATTCATAGCTTCATTTAAGCTCTATGGTCAGATAGATGTAATATTTTTAAATCATTAGCTTTGTTTAATGCTCTGATCCCTGAGATAATTTGAAAAACCCAAGTGCCTCTTTGGTCTATTCTTGCTATAGTCAAAAAAGTATTTACTGAAAATTGGAAAAGTAAAGTTATCCCCTGCAGTGTTGAATTTATTAGTATGGCAAAAATTGTTTGCTGTAGTAAATTGCATACTATAAAGATGAGAACTTCTAATATTGCACAGTCATGTAAATTGTGGCTTAAACTTCGACTATATTACAAAGTCATATAAATTGTGGCTTAAACTTCGACTTATTTAAAAATATTAGTTTTTGATAATGTATAACTTTGAAGTATTGATCGGTTGTGGATCTATGTAAATAGTTGTTTGTTTTGTTTAGCTATTGTTTTAAAACAAAAAAGTAAATAAATAAAAGAATTCAGTTATTCATCTCAGCTGAGAGCTGATTTCTTCCCCTTTGCCTTTGAGCCTGTCTGAAATGTCAAGCATTATAAAAATAAAACCCTGCTTTAAACACTTGGAATCATTATCTCCTTTTTTTAAAGTAAAAATTTGACATCTTTTTTATCTACTCTTTTTAAACTTCGGTGTGGGGGAGGTGCTGCCTCCGTAGTTCAGAAGAAAAGAGTGAACATAGAAGTGATATTTTGTGAAGAATAAAACAATCCTGAATGCAGAGCATAAGTAATGCTGAGTGTAATCAATTGTAAAACATGGTTCGTGATGTCCTCTGTTGATACAGATTGTTTGATTATCTTTTGTCTTTGGTAACTTGTGATACAGTAACGGTTTCATTAACATCCTTACTTTACCAATGGCTTATTGTTTTGTAATTTGTTAACCTGGTAAGTCCATTGGCCTTCAGCTCTCTTTTCAGTGGTGACTTGGAAGCACTGTCTGGTTAAATGACTGTTTAGAGTCACAAGGTAGAGAAATGGAGGCTGAGAGATTCAAACCCTCAGCTGCCATGAACACTTGATTTAATAGCTTTTAGCATTACTCATGTGTACTACCCACATGAAAAGGAGAGGATAACATGTTCAGGGTTCTGCTGATATGAGACATCTTGAATGGGTATCTGTGTATTGTTTTATATAGGCATTTTTAGCACCGATTCTTTCCTGGGAGCCGTTCACTTTCTTTGCTGTCTTACTGAGCTGAAGCAGAGAATAGCTTCATTGGTATCCTGTACATCCTTATAAAATTTGGCAGATTTGCTTTCTTTTCCATTCTTAATTTGCAGGGCATGTATTTCTGGATTGTGAGGAGTTGGTATATGCGCTTTGTATTTACTGACTTTTTTCTAACTTTTTTAGGTTTTGCTGGTGGGTTTGTTGGAACACCTGCAGATATGGTAAATGTCAGGTGAGTGAAGACGTTTGTTGTAGAGATTTCATTCCCTTGATCTTGCCAGATTTGAACTTCTGAAGTAATTCCTGTCATTATGGCATTATTGCTTAGGTAGAGTGGTGCATTACAGCACAGAATGCTTTGATTCCTAGTGAGAAGCGGTGACATTTGACATTCCTTTGCACGTGTCAGTCAGCAGTAATCCTTATCATTGACAGTTCTTTGTATTTCAGAAGCTTTGAAATTAAACATAAGCTGTAGCCCCTCTTAGTGTTATTTTGAAAAACAGAAAACCAAAAAGCATGGATGTTGGAAGTTTGAAATGAAGGCACACACATTCAGCCTAATGGTGTCCCTGTGCTTTAACTAGATTAAGGTCCAACCAGATAAAAAAAAGTGTAAACCTTCAACTAGAACATCTTCTAAAAAGAACTTTTAGCAAGAGGCAAGCCGTCACATGCTCTCCACATTCTCCTAACTTGTATAACGCCACGCTCACAAAACAAAGGAAAAAAATGTGCCGCATCACTCAAATGCGCAAAAGTTAACTGAACCAGCGTGGATTTTCTATGGGGAAACAGTGAATGGTGAGTTCAACAGTTGCATGTTTAAATCCCCTAGTTGAAACCTCATCTAGTAGGATAGCATGTCCTGATCTGAGTGAGGTTGGAAATGAAAAGACTGTTTTAAATCTGATCATTTAGACACGACTGCATTTAAGGAGGTGTGGAGTCCTGCAGTTGGTGACCAGTTAGGATAAGTGTTATGACCCCAGTTCTATTAATTCTACTATGCAAGATGCGCAGTATAAAATCCACACACTGATGTCAGCAAGGCTTTCTTGGGATTCTTGTTTGGCCAGCTTCACAGTCCTTGTTTTTGGCAGAAGCTGTTACTGATCTTTGTTTTCTTGTACCTTTTTCTTCTTGATTCTCTTACATCCATGAGCTGTAATGATCTGCTTCGTTTCTGGCCTTAAACCTGCCAACAGAGTTTACTCCAATCGTTCTTTTTGTGTAATGTACTAGAATCCTTTGCATTTCCTGAGCCTACAGCTGTGAGGTTCATATCGTGTCCCTTTGTTCTAAATGATCTCTCCTTGTACATTATTCATCCTGTTAGGCATGTATGCCCTGTCTTTATTGTCATTCTGGGATGTAGCCTTTCCATGTTACCTTTGTAGTCCCTACACTTGTAGTTCGCTTGTCTAACATCCAGTGCTGATACCCAATCTGGCACCCCCTCACTGCCAAGTTCAGGAGGGAAAAAAAAAGGCATGTTCCTCAACCTGGCACCAGGCTGATGTTCATAGGTTCATAGGTAGGTACTAGGCTGTTGGCCCAAGGGCCTACGTAAGCCTAGCCAACAAGGTTCCCTGGCTTATGCCACCCAAGAAAGTTATTTTCCTGTGCCACTGTCAAGCAGAGACACAGAAGTGATCCCCAGGGTGTATTTCATATTTCCCATCCACTCATCAAGATTTTTCTTGAAGAGTGCTAATGAAGAACTTGCTTGGCATAGATGGATAGCTTGTTCCAGAGTATGGGAAGTCTCTGGGACAGGAATCTATCCCTCCAGCATGTCCTGTTTATTGTGATGACAAGGTTTAGGTCCCTATAGCGTGTAGCTCAGAGGGATTGGGATTTCTTTAGGTGTAGCATGTCCAGCAGCTCTGGGTTTGACATAGCTTTATATGTTAGGCAGAGATCACCTCAGAGTAGGCGATATGCTATTGAGTAAAGCTGGAGTTTTTTGAGGCGGTCAGTGTAGGGCATTTGTTTGAGGCCAGTAATCCTCTTTGTGAGGTACTTCTGTGGCCTTTCCAGCTGCTGCAGATGCCTTGTGAGGTACATTCCAAAAGGGGCATTGTACTCTATAATGGGGCTAATGAGTGTTGAGTAGAGGGGAACAATGACCTCTTTTTTCCTGGATGAGAACCCTTTTATGATGAGGTGTGCCACATAGAAGGACGTCCTGACTACTGTGGTGATGTGACTATCAAAGGAGAGACTACTGTCCACCTGGGTTCCAAGGTCTCTTATAACACATTCAGTGTTAAGTAGATTGCTGCCTATGTGGTAGTTCATGAGCACAGAGTTTTTACCAAAGGGGATGATACTGCACTTTTTGGCATTGAGCTTGAAGTGATGGCTCTGACACCAGGCATCTATCTCAGTGAGGCCCTTCTGTAAGATGTCAACATCATTTGGGGACTTGACTATGGCTCCTAGTTGGCAGTCATCTGCGAACTTCATTAGCCAGAGGCCTTCTGTGTTAGTCTGTACTTCAGAGAAGTAGATACCAAACAGGAGAGGTTCCAGGATGGAACCCTGTGGTACTCCATTTGTCACTGCTTTGAGGTCAGATTTGGAGTCTGCAACTTTTAAAGTGTGGGTTCTGTCAGTGAACCAGTTGTCAACCCATCTTGTGACGTAGGGATTTATACCTAGTTTAGTGAGTTTAGCTATAATTCCAAAATGGGGGATGGTGTCGAAAGCCTTGGAGAGGTCAAGATGGGCTGTGTGAACCACCTTACCCTCATCTACGGCTTTGGTGATTGCCTCAAAGAAGTCGATCAGGTTCAGGAGGCATGATCTGCCTTTCACAAACCCGAACTGGGTGGGATCCAGAGTTTGGAGATTACCAATGTCTTTGTTTATGAGTTCCATGACGATACGTTCCATAGCCTTGCAGACCGGATCAGTGGTGCCCCCCCCCCCTTTGTGGAGTAGGATAACTGTTGTGCGCCATTCAGTGGGCACAAAGCCTGATGCGAGGCTATTATTGAACATGGTGCTTAATTGGGGAGCCAGTTCGTTCTGAAGTTCGTGTAAAACGCAGCCTGGGATGTTGTCCGGTCCCATGGGTGCTATGTTTTTGGCTTTAGAGAGTGCAGCTTTTACCAGCATAGTTGTGATTACAGGGACTCTGCATTCTTCCTGTATAGATATGAGCCCTTTAGGGGGGGGGGGGGTAAAGTTAGCACTGAACCTATCTGCCAGGATATTGGCAATATCAGTTGGTTCTGTAATTTTCGTGCCGTTGTGCTGTAACTTAGAGCAGATCTGGGTGTTGCCATCGAGATTTTTGACATAGCTATAGAATGCTTTCTGGTTGTCCTTAGAATTAGTGGTGATTTTGTTTTCGTAGCTAGCTTTGGAGGATCTTGTAAGTGAGCTAAGCTTCTTACTGGGGCTGACCAGGGAGCTCCTCCACTCATGGGATTTTACTCTGTTTTGCAACAGTTTCTTCCTTCTGTTGTACAGTTTGTTTATAGCAGGGGACCACCAGATTGGCTTCCTTTGTTTGGAAGATAGCATCTTGGTTCTGTTTGGGATAGCACAATCCATCCACTCGTGTAAATGCTTAGAGTGCATTTGTGTAGGATTCAGCAGTTGTAGCTGTATTGTTCATCTGTATGGGTGTCATGAAGTTCACCACTTCTGTCTTAAAAGGCATGAAGTTGACTTTGGAGAAATTTTTTACCATGGTTTCCTTAATGGGGGGTGGGGGCGGGATGCGGATATCAAGGGTGATTAGCTTAAATTCTTTTACACTCCTCAATTCGAGAAGCAAAATAAAAAAAGTACACTTTTAAAACTGTAGCAATCTGTTTACTACAAGTTATACTAAAGACAAAGTGCTAAAGTAAGCACTTTGCTTCAGTCCTTATTGCAAAAGCAGTATCTGCATACCAGTATTGGTGGTACAGAAGTGATCGCACACAACCATTTAGCATCTGCCAGTAGTGCTCCCTAGCACCTTGAGTCCCAGATGGCTGCCCCTCTTTGCCCCACCATAACTAATTTCGTTTACCCCTGTTGTTGGAAAGCTTTCACCTTTTTACTTTTGAAGTTTGAAAACCTCTATTCCCCACCATTTTTTAAAATTTATTTCTGTATTTCTTTTTATGAATGAAACACCTGTGTCTCCAAATTGTTTGTGCCGTCTTCAAATCGCAAATAGTACTTGTTCTGCTTTGTATGCCTCATTACATCAATGACTGTCATCACAAACAGTGATTCAACCTGCTGATACAGGTGAAAAAACCCTCAGTATGCCTCATAGTCCAGTGTTTTGTAACAGCTGAATGGGCTTAGAAAAAAAGGACTACGTTATGGTCTGTGAGTGGCATACTATGCACTTTGTAAGACACTCTGAAGCTAGGACCCTTGACAGACCATAATGACTGTGATGTGTTTTCCTATGCATGAATTGTGTTACTCTAGCGAAACGTTACTGCGTGGTTCATCATCTTTGGCTGCGAGTGAGGCAGTGCAGCGACAACTTCACAGAAGCCACTGTTGGTATAGAATCTGTGGCTTGCCTGTCACTTCCCATTGCTCTGATGTCCATCTTGGGGGCAGCATCCCCACATGAAGAGTGGGTTTTGAGGTGTCCAGTGCCTGGTTTTGGTCCAGTTTCTAGTCTAGGGGACTGATTTCCTTCATCCCTATAAGAGATTGTCCACCCACTAGTGACATTTAAAACCAGCACTTCACATCTTTTTTTCACCTGTTTTGGGGCTGCTTACAACTTGATGGGCTTTAGTAGTTTGCTCAGAATACGTTGGCTGGTGACTTGGTGTGGGAGAGCAGTCATTTACAGGCAGCTCAACACACTGGGGTAAAAATCTTGGTGTCAGTCTTTCTTGAGGGGCAGGGGATCTCAGAATGGAAAATGAGAAGCTATCTATGAACACTTTGATCACCAGAAGTGTGATTTGTATCAGTGTAACTGTAGTCACAAGACATAAAGGCATGTGCTTGATTTCAGGGTGTAATACATAGTGGTTGCATTTCACCAAGGCATTTGACATGGTTAAAATATTTTTTTTGAACAAGGGTGGAGAAATGTTGACCTTTACCAAGGACATTGATAAGCAGTGATAGGAACCCTCTGGAGACATGGCCCTGTTTAAGGAGACCGTGCCAGAAGCAGATGGTGGAATAGGATACATTTTAGTAGATGAGATTTCCGTAGTGATTAAGTATTTCTGTCTACAAGATTGCAGGAGCATTTGAGGTCTCGGAATACTGAAGGCGCAAAGCATTTTGGGATGTCATATGATTTTTTTTTAGCACTGCAGAGGAGGCTGTGACAGTTCCTATAGACAGGCAAACTGGAATAGGCATTCCCATTTATTTATGTATTTGCTTATTTACATACTTAGTTAATTACTACATGTATACTAGGTAAGGGGGCTTATCCTATTGCATTATCCATGAAGTTTATTTTTTGTAGTTTATTAAGCAGGAGTTTTGACTAATGAGTTTAAAAGTTCTGGTCAAATGAACAAGCCAGCAGTAATTAGCCCACTGTTCATGTTCTGATAAATTAAGTCATTGGTGGTGAAAAGAGCTGTTAGGGTGCTGAATGAATTGCAGAATCCAAGTTCATTGCAGAGAAGATGCGTAGATGTTTGTGTTAAAATCGTTATTTGTTTAGTAATTTTTGAAGATTTTTGTAATGGAACAGAAGCTTGATATTGGTCTGTAGTCCTTATGATCAGTGCAGGAGGTCAGTTTTGGGAGTGGGATAACTATACCATGTTAAAAAAAAAAAGGCAGTAGCTGTGCCATTTGTGAGTGAAATGTTAAATATATGTGAGAGAGAGAGAGCATTTCATATAATCGAACATTCATAATGTCAAATGTGTTCAACACCATCAGAAGTGCTCAAAGTCAATTGATTGCTTCTGCTGGTGTTAAGTCTGTGGAAGGTTGTGCACGGTGGGCATCAGGGAATTTGCCATTTCTCCACTGTAGGGTGATCTTGGAGTTGGTGTTTATAATTAGGGGGTGCAAAAAACATAAGTGTTTTGTTTCATTGTTTTGGCTTTCGATCTTTCAGGATTGATCGGTAGCTGTTTGATGTTTCAGAGTATATCCAAGTCAGAGGTGTGGAGGTTTTGGATGGAGCTTATTGAGCTTGGTCCACGAGAAGTTCAGCTTTAATAGCCATGCTTTAACTCTCTGACTGACATGTGAGAAGAGTGGAAAGTGGCAGTGAATGATGCTAGAGGGTAATGGGGGGGGGGTTGGTGATTGAGAACATAAAGAGTGAAAACTGTCAGTGAGGTCCTGTGAAGAAGATGGAAGAAAATGGTAGTTTTCCGAAAAAAGGTAGGAACATGCGTTTAGTTTGATGAAAGGGTCACACTCCTCAGCTTGTCAGATAAAGATACATCAGGCTGCTGAAAAGGAGACTTCATACGGTAGTCAAGACCCTAGGATGAGCAGCCTTTTTTCCATGTACATGGTTCATTTCAGTTTAGCAGCACAGCCTACATGTGTTTGGTGGGTTTAAGTAACACACATACTTGCATACCACATAATGTTTGGAGGAAAGTACTGTGCACAGGGCATTGGGATTCCTCCCTGCATTTGGGGAGTGGGTTCTGTGCTCATATGTCCATCTTCTTGGTGTTAAGTCATATGCATCAGAATGGACAGACATCTCTGCCACTTCCCGTACAGCCAAGATCTGCAGCATCTCTAATTTGAAGATGAAGATTAGATATACATTATTTTTAGGTGATGATTTTCTGTTGGTATCCAATGATTGTGATCTCCAGTGTACTCTTTAGTAGTTCTTGAGTGTGTCTAGCAGCAGGGATGAAAATGTGCCGCCAAGTGAGAGGTCATGGCTGTCTCATAGAGCTGTCCTCCGGTGAGGAGGTGCAGTGTTTCCGATGGAGAGGTTTAATATTTTGGGGGTCTTTCTCACGAGCGAAGCATGAGGGGATGAGACTCTCCAGAGGAGGAGTGCTGCAGGACTGTACTTGTTGCTGTGGACTCTGATAGGGAGCATTGGAACAGAGCTATCATATGATATGGTCTGTTTACTGTTCAGGTCTCTGTTCCTGTTTTTTAGGTAGAGATCAAACGGATGAGATTGCAAATACAGGCAGTAGAAACAGTGTTCTTTTGTAGCATAGCTGGAGTTCACTCTCTGTGAAAATGAGGTACTCTGTAGGCTGGGAGAACTTTACAATGCATCCAGTACTTTTGTACAGAGAGGAGTCATTTGATGTAGATTAAGGTGTACTGGACACAGCCCTCTGAGAGCAGGAAGCATTGCAAACACAGAGCTGATTGAGTGATTATATTGCCTGGGAATCTCACAGGATGAACTGCTGTTGTGAAAGTTACTGGTTCTCTCTCTGAATGTCAAATTGTAATGACTGGGATGCCACAGGGAGCAGTTCTAGGCCCTTTCCTGTTTGGCATTAGGCTTGCAGACATCCAAGCTAATATCCTAGACGTATGGGTGACCAAGTTTGCCAATGACTGCAAACTGGGCAGTATTATCTGCTCATTTACCGATACAAAACAGCTTCTGCAGGGGCTGGAATATCCACATATGTGGTATAAAAAGTTCAATATTGTAGCATTTGTTAGAAGAGTTGCTCTCACCTCGTAAGTTATAAATGGTACTCCTCTTCAGACAGTTACTCCAGATAAGACTCCACGTACTTATGTGGATAACTCTCTCTCTCTCTCTCTCTTGATCATCGTGTTTCCACCGTAGTGAAGAAATCCTTCTGTCTAGCCCAGCTGATTTCCAGTGGAAAATCTTCAAGCCCCCAAAAAGTCATCTTACCAGTGTACTCTTCCCTTGTCATACCCATCATTGAATAAATAAAGTGCCCACTTTGGCATGTTCAAATCTAAGCATATTGCTCAAGTGGAAAGGCCCAAAAGATTTCTAACTGAAAAAATTAAAGGTCTTAAATCATTAACTACCTTGAAAGATTAGTTCAACTGTCCTTGTCCTTGCTGTAAGGTGACCTGTGGCTCAGTTTTTGTGCCATTAAAGACCCAGTCCTGTAACTTCCCTGTTTCTTTGTAAAACCAGTGCTCTACAAACAACCACACAAGGACTTAAATCTACTCCAACAAATAAGACTGACTGACTGGAGGAATAGGTTCCTAACTCAACGTGTTCTAGCCCATCACAGGTCAAAGTACTATTTTGGCTACCTTTAATGTTAGTCCTGATGACTGGATGGGTAGACACAATTTACACCAGGGTTACATACAGCTCTGCTCAGTTTGGGAGGTGAACAATATTAAGCACTTGAAAAGGGTGGCAGGGCTTTTACGTTTGTTTGCTTAAAGATGTATTTGGGTAAGTGTCTTGTGGTCCTCATGATCACTTGTCTAGTATGTTCCCAAGATGATTGTTGAGGTTGCAATGCCTGGTATGCCCTGCTCAGCTTGATACCACTGGTAGCTATCAGTGACACATAGAGAAAGATGATGATGATGATGATGTGGAGGAGGATGTAATATATTCCAGCATATAATCATACAACTTTAGAAAAGGTCTTGGATATCGTGGGTACAGCAGTTGCTAGGTAAAATGACAGTGTGTCATAGCAGACCAAGCCTAGTCATATGAAAGGAACATTAACACTGAGGTACCAATAAATCTGTACTGGTGCCGGTCTTGTTCATTGTTTATATAACTGTAATGGCAGAAGACCTGGAAGGTGCAACATGTCTTTTTGAGAATGGGATAAAAGCATGCAGGGTTTGAAATGTAACTGCTTAAATTGCATGCAAAAAATGCAAAATAAAGATTCTTGTGGGCTCTGTAACCTTTACAAGGCGGAGCCAGCTGGAAGAGAAACCTTGCCAGAAGGAGCAGGACGTCACTTGGATCACTGATGTTAATTGATCAGGCAGTGTGACAAGAATCCTTGTCTCATAAATGGAGGAGAGGCAGCGAGAGTAGAAAATAATGCAGATTGAAATAAGGAAAATACTGCACTACACACACTCTGCGCAGCTAAGCAGTCATTGTGGTTTTTGTGCAGAACTGTGATTGCACAACCATGGGGGATGAGCTGCTCTCCACAAGATGTTAAACACACAGTTGTTTTTTGACAAAAGAGGAGTGCTACTGTTTGACACACTTACTTCACTACAGAGAACATTCAATTGGGGTCACATCTGTTTTGACACATTCCCTGAAACTGCCATTGGTGAAGCAACATACCCCCATGAGACACAGCAGCATGAAGGAAGGAAACGAGACTTAATCTGTTTTAGGTGTACAATTACCAACCTGTAAGTACATTTTTGCTCTTGTCTGTGGAGCCTCTTTGGATCTCATAATGGTAGTATCATTATCACTGTACAGTGTGGGAAGTTCCTTGACGTGGGTCAGGGCAGTAAACCTTCCTTGTTCATGAGTTCTCCTTTAGATTATTTATGTTTAGCGAGTCTGATGAAGTCTTCCAAGAGAAACAAAAGCACTTAAATATCTGTATAATAAAGTATTTTTATAGTTTCATAGGTTCATAGGTTGATACTAGACTATCTGCCCTAGGGCTTTTACAAGCCTAGCCAGAGTGTGTTTTGGCTTTCGCCACCCTTCTTAGATTAGTTGACTGTGCCTCTGTATAGTAGGTCACAGAAGATAGCCCATTTAAGGTTTGTTTACCGTGCCTCTGTCTAGCAGTGACACAGAAGAGATCCCAGGGGTAAATTTACGATCTCCCATCCAAACGTCAAGATTCTTCTTGAAGAGGGTCATTGAGGGGCTCTGTCTGACATGGACTGGGATTTTGTTCCAGAGTGAGGGGATCCTCTGGGATATGAATCTGTCCCCCAGCATGTTCTATTCATTTCTGTGCTGAGGTTTAAGTCACTGGAGCGTGTAGTTCTGATGGATTTGGATTTCTTGTGGTGGAGGATGTCCATTAATTCTGGGTTGGACATGGCTTTATATGTCAGGCACAGATCGCCTCTGAGTAGGCGGTAAGCAACTGAGTAGAGCTGGAGTTTCTTTAGCCTAACTGCGTAGGGCGTCTGAGTCCCTTGATCCTCTTGGTGAGGTACTTTTGGGGTCTTTCTAGTTGTAGCAGGTGTCGGGTAAGGTACATCCCAAATGGGGCATTGTATTCAATTATGGGCCTGATGAGTGATGAGTAGAGAGGCACAATGACCTCTCTTGATCTAGCTGTGAACCCCTTCGTGATAAGGTGGGCTATATAGAATGTCTTTCTAACCACTTTGGTAATGTGATTGTCAAAGGAGAGATTGCAATCTACTTGGGCCCCCAAATCCCTAATTACTTCTTCCGTACTTAATGGATTACCACCTATGTGGTAATTTGTGGGCACTTTGTTTTTCCCAAAGGGGATGACTATGCACTTTTTGGCATTTAGCTTTAGGCCATGGCTCTGGCACCAGTTATCCATCTCTGCGAGACCTTTTTGGAGGATGCTTGTGTCAGCCGGCGAGTCGAATATGGCCCCCAGTTTGAAGTCATCTGCAAACTTTGTCAGCCATAGTCCTCCTGTGTTAGCCTGTACCTCAGAGAAATATATACTGAACAAGAGAGGTCCCAAGACTGAGCCTTGTGGGACGCACTTGTAACTGGTTTAGAGTCTGACATGGCACCTGCAATTCTGACCATGTGGGTTCTATCCCAAGCCAGTTTGCAACCCATCTTGCGACATAGGGGTTGATATTTAAGCTGGTGAGCTTATTTATGATGCCCGAGTGGGGTATTGTGTCGAAGGCTTTTGCAAGGTCAAGGTAGGCTGTGTGGACTACATTCCCTTTGTCTATGGCCTTGGTGACTTGTTTCAAAGAAATTGACCAGGTTCAAGAGGCAAGATCTGCCCTTAACAAAGCCAAATTGGGTAGGATCCAGTGTTTGGAGGTTCCCAATGTCTTTGTTTATGAGTTCCATGATGATACACTCCATAGCTTTGCAAACCAGGCTAGTTAGGCTTATAGGGCGATAGTTTCCGGGGTCCATTGTGGCACCACCTTTATGGAGTGGGACCACTGTTGCTGTACGCCATTCTTTGGGTACATATCCTGTTGTAAGGCTGAGACTGAACAGTGAGTTTAAGTGAGGGTTTAGTTCTTCTTGGAGCTCATGTAAAACACAGCCCGGGACATTTAACATTTTAACATAGCTCTAAGTGTTATGGTATTTCCATACTGATTCTGTTTGGTTTTTGGTAGTTCCTCTTCAGTATGAGCCCCAGTGGACTGATATTTAGTGAGTCCCTTACAGTAATGTTGATTTCTACACTTGGGTGGCTAGCAGTACTGTGTCCTTCCCAAAAAGACATGCTGTACCTGAACGAGGCTTGAAGACATGAATATGTTTGTTCTTTCTTTGGATCCAGTTCTAAATGATGTTTTGGTTTTGTGCTGAAAACAGTCTTGCACTGACTTCCTTTGTCTAGAAGGCTTGCCTTAGGCCTTTTAATTTTTCATGTATTCCGTGTGGCACAGGTCTCAGAAGCCCCAATATTTAGACACTGTCTCCCTGGGAAGGAGCCTAAGACCTTGGACAGGTTTGGAGGAAAAATTTTACTGTTCAACCATACTGAATCTGAGGGTCTTCAGCCAGCGCTCCCATGTGACCCACGTCTAAGCTTCTTTTGTGGAACAGAGCTGGGCATGTCATTTTTTTTAGGAACATGCATTCATAATAATACGATCTTGAAGTTGGGCTTTCATAAACCTCAGTATGTCTTACATAGCATAGATACAGTGGCTGGGACAGCTACTTCTAGGCTTTATCTTCAAAGAACATCTAGACCTTTCTTCTTTCTAAAGTGTGTTTTGCCTGCAAATCCTGGGTACCTCCTTCACGGTTCTACTTTTGACTGGAGGATCCCACTCTTGGAAATATGGAGGACCCTTAGAGAAAGAGTTAAACTCTTACAACCAAATTGGGCATGTGATTTCTTCTTCCATCTGCCAAATCAGCTATGGCCTTCTGTTGAAAAAAATGTACTTGTGTTCCAGTGTCTGGCAGGCCAGACATCAAGCCATGTAGTCTTTCCTTAGAATCCCCAGAAAAGTCTCACAGGACAGTGTTCCCCATCATCTGCTCAGGTTGGGTGGGCACCTTTTTATTGAGGACTTTTACTTGATACAGATGAGCCCTGGATATGACAGTGGTGGTCAAACTATAATAATTAGAACTTGCATGCAGTATAAATAAATAAAACTACAAGACTCCATTCATTTTAGATGCCAGTGTTGACTAAAATCTGAGTAGTTACATAATGCAGCAACACAGTCTAATGTATTTTCATGGCAGGAGTAGGCAGCTCCTAAGGGATGCTTCTGGTGTTCCGTGATAATCAAAGGAAGCTTTGACCTGAGTTGTTTGCTGTTGCATAATATTTCTGGCATCATGCAATTAATGGTAAAAGCATCTAATTTAAGATGGATAAAAGTATTTTACCTTGAGCCTTGTTGAGAATCTTTGCAACACTCCTTGTACTAGCTATGTTTCATGCCTTTCTGTGTTCATTCATCTGTGTGTTAGTTAAGTGCTCTGTAAGATTGCCAGACTGGAATAATCCCTGGGAATTCGTATGGAATCCCACCTTGAGTGCTAGAAGCTGCAGTCAGAAGGGCCTGTTTCTGTGATCATAGGAAATGAGATTGAGACACATTAGCCATACTGAGGAAAGACCTCTTTAAGAGACATGCAAAGTAGCCAGTAATCGCATGGTATTACCACTAGTGCTAATCGGCACTAGTTACATTCTTCATTCACCTTCCTTTCTCCTTAAGAGTCCTTCCAAACATTAATAACATGAAGCGAGGCAAATACCTTTCAGTTCCCAGCAAATTTAGATAAGTCAGCAGTAGTTCCCTGTCTCTCAAGCAATTTCCTTCAAAACATTGGAAAATGTTTCACTGGCAAAGTCTCTCCAAGCGCTTTATTATCAGAAAAATGAGAATCATAGGTTCATAGGTTCATAGTAGGCTATCTGCCCAAGGGCATTTATAAGCCTAGCCCATAGTTATGTGGCTTTCGCCACCCCTTTAGTTTGAATAAAACTATGCCTATTATTTTGCTGTGCCTCTGTCAAGCAGTGACACTGAAGTAATCCCTGGGGTATATCTGCGATCTCCCATCCATTGGTCAAGATTCCTCTTGAACAAGGCCAGCGAGGTGCTCTGCCTCACATGTACCGGGATTTTGTTCCACAGCATAGGGAGTCTTTGGGTGATGAATCTGTCCCTCCAGCACGTTCTATTAATAACCATGTCAAGGTTTAAGTCTCCCGCCCTTGTGGTTCTGAGGGATCTAGATTTTTTGAGGTGAAGCATATTCAGCAAATCTGGGTTTGACATGGCCTTATATGTCAGGCACAGGTCACCTCTGAGCAAGCGGTATGAGACTGAATAGAGCTGGAGTTCTTTCAGTCGGGCAGCATAAGACATATTTTTGAGACCCTTTATCCTTTTGGTGAGGAACTTTTGGGGCCTTTCCAGCTGCTGCAGGTGTCTGGTCAGATACATTCCGAATGGGGCATTGTACTCAATCATAGGTCTAATGAGTGATGAGTACAGGGGGACGATGACCTCCCTTGATCTAGATGTGAATCCCTTCATGATCAGGTGGGCAATGTAGAAGGTTTTCCTAACTGCTTTAGCAACATGAGTGTCAAACGAAAGGCTACTGTCAACCTGGGTCCCCAGATCCCTGATGACTTCTTCTGTGCTCAGTGGATTGCCACCTATATGGTAGCTAGGGGTAACCTTGTTTTTCCCGAAGGGTATGACTATGCATTTCTTGGCGTTTAACTTTAGGCCATGGCTCTGGCACCAGTTATCCGTTTCTGTGAGGCCCTTCTGTAGAATGTCTGTGTCAGATGTGTTTTCGACTATGGCGCCCAGTTTGCAGTCATCTGCAAACTTTGTCAGCCATAACCCTCCTGTGTTTGCTTGTACTTCAGAAAAGTAGATGCCGAACAAGAGTGGACCCAGGACTGAGCCCTGTGGGACACCACTTGTGACAGGCTTTGAGTCTGACATGGCTCCAGCAACTCTGACCCTGTGGGTTCTGTCTCTTAGCCAGTTTGCAACCCATCTTGTGATGTATGGGTTTACATTCAAGCTGATGAGTTTTTCGATGATACCTGAGTGGGGTATTGTGTCGAAGGCCTTTGCCAGGTCGAGGTAGGCTGTATGAACTGCCTTTCCCTCATCAATGGCCTTGGTGACTGTCTCGAAAAGTCAACCAAGTTTAAAAGGCATGATCTGCCTTTGACAAAGCCAAACTGGGTTGGATCCAAAGTCTGCAAGTTCCCTATGTCTTTATTTATGAGTTCCATTATGATCCTCTCCATGGCTTTGCAGATAAGGCTTGTCAAGCTAATGGGGCGGTAATTTCCAGGGTCGGTGGGGGCACCACCCTTGTGAAGTGGGACCACAGTCGCCGTGCGCCACTCCTTGGGTACGTATCCTGAGGTGAGGCTAAGATTAAACAGCTGTCCTAACTGTGGGTTTAATTCCTCGTTGAGTTCGTGGAGCACACAGCCGGGGTCACCATCCGGTCCCATGGATGCTGTGTTTTTTGCCTTGGAGAGAGCAGTTCTCACCTGGGCGTTGGAGATGTTTGGGGGGCTAAAATCCTCTGGTATAGATATTTCTCCTTTTGGGGGGGGAGAAGTTTGCACTGAACCTGTCAGCCAGTATGTTGGCAATGTGTGTAGGTTCAGTAATCTTCACACCATTTTGAACTAATTCTGAGCATATCTGGGAGTTTCCTCCTAGGTTTCTAACATAGCTAAAGAAGGCCTTATGATTGTCTTTTGAGTCCTTGGCGATTTTTCTCTCAAAATTTGCCTTGGATGATTTTATGAGAGCTCTTAGTTTTTTACTTATAATGATCAAAGGTGTCTTACCTTTCAAGGATTTTGCTCTATCTTGTAGTAGCTTCCTCCTTTTGTTGTAGAGCTTGTTTATGGCTGGGGTCCAACAAGACTGGATGCTTGCCTTTGGTACAAAGAGTCTTAGTTTTGTTTGGGATTGCCTGATCCATGCAGTCCTGTAGGTGCTGGTAGAAGGCATTTGTAAGTGATTCAGCGGTTTGAGTAATGTTTACCACTGGCTCAGGGGCCTTAAAGGAGACCACACTAGTTTTTAGAAGTGTGAAGTCGGCTTTTGAGAAGTTTTTCACTGTGGTCTTTTTTATTTCAGGTGGGGGCGGGATGAGGACCTCCAGCAAGATTAGTTTATGATCTGATCTCACCAGTGAGTGGTATACTTCTGGTGTTGAACATTGTGATCCCATGTTCGTGATGATGAGATAAAGTATGTTTTCTCCTCTTGTGGGGATGGTGACTAGTTGTTCCATGGCATTTGAATTTATGAACTCCAGGAACCTTTGGGCTAGAGTGTTTGGGCTTGAGTAGTGTTCCCAGTTTAAATTAGGGTAGTTGAAGTCACCTAGTATGATGGTGTTTGGAGATACATTTATCCCCTCCAATGTTTTCAGGAAGGCCATGTGAGGTTCCTGAGTTTGAGAGGGTGGCCTGTAACATGCTACAAATTGCAGAGCAGTCCTGCCTATGGTTAATTGCACCTGGATGGTTTCCGATGCATCGTGCGTTGCCACCAACCTTGAGGTGTGGGTGTCCTTTATGAATATGGACACCCCCCCTCCTTTCTTGGTGTTGTCCGGATTTTGGGGCCGGAATGCATGATATGAGGTGAAACCTGATAGTGCTGGGGTGCTCTCAGGAGCCTTGAACCAGGTTTCTGTCACAGCACAGACATCGATGTTCTCCATACTGAGAAGGGCCTCGAGTGCTTGCATCTTGAGATTGAGACTTCTGGCATTGAGCAGTATTCCCCTTAGTTTTTTTCCTTTTTTGTGTTCTAGGGTGGTAGGTTTAGAATTTGAGCCTTGCCTAAAAAAGGCACTATGGGGGTGGCAAGAGCCTTTGCCAATATCCGGAAGCCCAGGGGTGACAGGTGCAAGCCGTCCCTTGCGAAGCAGCGTGGCTTGTCCAGCATGTCATCCCAGGCAGACAGACATTGGATCCCCTTTGAATGACACCAGAATTTAAGCCAATTATTAAAGCTGATCATCTTATCACTGTATTGTGGCATCATTCTAGGTTGAAGGTAGGATACTGCTCAAGGTCAGGGTCATACCTGCCTGGGCTACATAATCAGAGAGCTCCTCAATGTCTCTTTTCATGTAGTCCAAGGAGGTACGTCTCAGGTCGTTGACACCAGCGTGGACAATGACTGAGTCGTACTTGTACCTGCTGTTGAGAGACCTGAGTGCTTGCGTTATGTGGCGGATTCTAGCGCCCGACAGGCAGCTTACTGTGACCTTCTCCTTACTCAGTCTGGTGAGCGGGACGTCAGTGTGTCTGACTATGGAGTCACCATTGACGAGTGTGTCTGGCATTGTGTTTGGCCTTAAGGGCTGTGACTGTTTGACACTCTGACTGTGTGGTCTATGTGTTGCATGTGTTGGGTCCTGAGGTGGTAGTTGTTTGGGTGTCTGCTTTGGTGGCCTCTGCTGATTTGGTAGATTTTTGATCAGAGCCTCCGAGTATGTCTTTGTGTGATTATGTGTATGATTTGAAGTTGTGATGGTACTATGTGTGACTGGGTATGTAGTGTGTGTGGTTACCTTCTCCTCCTGTCTGGTCTTGCCAGTCCTATGTTGAGAGAGCTCAGCCTCCAGTTTGGCCGTATAGTTGCATCTCTCGCATGTATTTGTGTTTTGTGGGAGAAGGAGAGGATTGTCTGTGTACATGAGGCAATTGTAACATTGCCTCAATATTCCCAGGTTCACCAGTTGAGCAGGAGAGGACACTAGCAACTGATCCCTCGACATACTAGAAGTAATAGATAAAAAGACTTTCAAAGGACTCAGGGGGATGTGGGTTATAGGCTGGTGGGGTACTATCTATAATAAGAGTGCTTTATCAAGGTGCAAGTACTGTAGGAGTAAGTGCTAGGCTTTACAGATAGAGAATAGTCTACTTGGGAATCAAGTAGAGATGAATTTTTTAGTTATAGGATACGCTGGTTAGATCAGCAGTACAGCTCGAGGAAGGTAGTTTTAAGGGAAAATTTGAAGAGTGGAATTTAGGTGGCCCGAATAGTTTGACCTTGTTTGCCCGCCGCTGCTCTTGTGTGCAACAGTGCCAACTCCGCGCTAAATCGCGCTAACGTGCGTTTAGCGTGTTTTATATCAGGGGGCTGAAAAAAGCTAGGGACTGGCCCAAAACAACCAATGGACTACAAGTTACTGGCTGAAACCTCACAAAACTGGACCAACATGTAGCTCAATGCTTCCCACTCCCACTGGTAAGCAAGGGAACTTCCTCTCTTCCAAATTAGGCAAAGAATCAGTAGCAGGAACTACAAACAAAAGTCCAGGGATCAGCAACTCTGAACTGGACTACTCTAGCTCAGTAAGGCGGGAAAACAAGAGATATTTTTTTTTTTTCAGAAAACAAGGAGAAACAGAACAGTAGACACTATAAATGCTATAAATCGGCTATCGCACTTTAGTGTGTAGCCTACAGAAACAATTTGCAACAATTACAGATTTAAAAGTAACAAATTGAGATTTCAAGTGCAATAACAATATATATGCAGAAAAACAATTTCAATATATCAGCAAAGCAGGCGAAATACAGTTGCTAGGTAATTAGAAGTGGGAAAGCCACAAAAATATACTTAAATCAGGTAAAGTCGCTTTTTTAGCTCTCTGAAGCTTGGATTACTCTGCTGGCCACCACGAGGATCTGTGCTGAGTAGGTACAAGCTGGAAAACGTGCGTTTAGCGTGTTTTATATCAGGGGGCTGAAAGAAGCTAGGAACTGGCACAAAACGACCAATAGACTACAAGTTACTGGCTGAAACCTCACAAAACTGGACCAACAGGTAGCTCAGTGCTTCCCACTCCCACTGGTAAGCAAGGGAACTTCCTCTCTTCCAAATTAGGCAAAGAATCAGTAACAGGAACTACAAACAAAAGTCAGGGATCAGCAACTCTGAACTGGACTACTCTAGCTCAGTAAGGCGGGAAAAACAAGAGATATTTTTTTTTTTTTTTTTTTTCAGAAAACAAGGAGAAACAGAACAGTAGACACTATAAATGCTATAACTCGGCTATCGCACTTTAGTGTGTAGCCTACAGAAACAATTTGCAACAATTACAGATTTAAAAGTAACAAATTGAGATTTCAAGTGCAATAACAATATATATGCAGAAAAACAATTTCAATATATCAGCAAAGCAGGCGAAATACAGTCGCTAGGTAATTAGAAGTGGGAAAGCCACAAAAAATATACTTAAATCAGGTAAAGTCGCTTTTTTAGCTCTCTGAAGCTTGGATTACTCTGCTGGCCACCACGAGGATCTGCTTGGTGGCTCACTTTTTGTTGGACAGGCTTTTGTATTTACTCAGCTTTTCTGCATCAAAAAATGGATTCTCCAGGAAAAAAAAATATTCTGAAGACAGCTAGATACAGCAGTTTGAATCTCACACCTGTCACTTCACATTCCCTGATTTCTACAATAAATTTGTTTCTCTTCTACTTGGTGTACACAGAATAATCATTTTCCAAAAACACTCTTGTCCCCAACATTTAATATTTTGCCCTTCTGCCACAGTTTTCTCAGTATCCACTCTTTCTGCTGGTAGGATTGCATCTTTAATAATAGAGGTCATTGTGCTTTCTCATGGCCAGATTTGAAAAAAGAACACAGTGTGTACTTTCAATGAAAAAAAATCCTGCTGTGGAATACCAGTCCAGTTGTTTATTTGTGCCTTCATAAAATTAACAGTCTGTTCCTTCCAGTTTCACTGGTACAGCAGAAAATATCATGTTTTCCCTCTGCTCTGTCCTCTAATTCTATATTTTTAAAATGTCTCTTCTTGAGCAGTTTCATACTCAGCTAGCCTTTTCTACATTTTGACCTCTGATTTTTCCAGTTTTATCAGCTCATCTGTTGAAAGCCACATCCATTTTTTCAGCCTTTTGTTATTTAAGTTTATATACTCATTCAGTGTTTTGCTTATTTTAATCAACTATGAGTACATCTGACTTATTCTTTCCTCCAGATTGCAGGAAGCCATTTCTTGCACTAAAGCTAGAGCTTGAACTGCTGCAGGAGTCTTCCCAGTTAGTGTTTTCTAGTTTATTTTCTTTCAGACTGTCTGAGGTTCTTTGCTGGCATACAGGCAGTGTACATACTAGCCTGAAAATACTACCTGTGACAGAGCTACTCGCCCTTGTCTTTCAGTTTCTTTATCCACACTAGGAGAGCTGAAGTTAAGTTGATGATCAGTGTGCAGCCATGCTGGAACACTTTTTTTTATTAACTTATGCTGTATGCATCAAAGTTTGGATATTATATAACAGGCCCCAGGGATCTGTCCTCGTGTTATATGACATGCACCATACCTTGCCTGAAGCAAATAATGGTTTGCAGCTGGCAGCATTTACGTCTGTGATTCAACAATGCAAAAAGCATATACTTATTTACTGCCAGAACACAGTAAATGCATACATGTACTTTTTGATAAAAAATGTATATGCATGCCTGCAGGAGCGGCCTTAGGTCAGCTGGTGCCCTTAGGCAAAAGGGCTCCACGGCACCCCCCACCACATCAACTGGTGCCCCCACCCTGGTCTACCTACACCAAATAAATACTGGAAAATTGCCCCTACAAGAGCGGCGCCGTAGGCGGCTGCCTAGTTGGCCTATGCTTAAGACCAGAGTATAACTATATTTACATATGCATTTATGTAAAAGCTTATTTTTATATGCAACATGAATCTGCAGGTACAGGAAGGTAGGAATTACATTTTCACACATACACTTCACTTGGGAAATTGTACAATGCAGATAGCTGCAGTTACAAGAATGTCAGGGTCTAAACTAAACTAATCTCATAACAGAAGCACTATACTTTTTAAGTTGCAAGTAATATCTGTGCACAAGGCAAGATGTTTTTTTGAAATGTGATTTTACCTTGGAACAAGAAACATATTGAGCCAGATTTAGAAAGAGCTGCCAGCAGTGTTAAATCCCTAACACAAGCTGATAGTACAAGCAGCGGGACTTCACAATTCAGAGACAGGCTGACCACAGTGATCCTACACAGTCTGTAAGATCATCATGGTGGGCCATCCCCTTGGCCAAACTATATGCTAATGAAGTATTCCAGGGTAGCACTAACAAACACATCCAAGAAGCAACTAAACCAAAAACCACTTAAATCCACACACAAATGTATTCTTCTGCTAGCACCTCGGCCAAAAAAGCCATCAAGGAAGATAAAAATCACAACTCACAAAAACATTCGTACACATACCTACACAATTATGACATCACAATAAGTTAATTAAGAATGTTTTTCCAGTTGCAACATTGATTTAACCCATTAGGTACTACTGTATTAAATTTAAGAATATAAAATATCTGCTATACTTCTACCTTTATAATAAGAAAACAAAGGAACATTAAACAACAAACTATTCAATCTGGCATTTTTCTTAAATATCCCCCAATTCTTTTTAACAATGGAAACTATTTCATCAGATAAAACATGGTTTGTGTTTTACAGTACAATCTGTTTTTCAAGATTGTTTGTGTTTTTAATACAGGCACTTTTCATCTAAATAATGATGTGTAATTTATGTAAATCAGAAGAAGCCACTTGCCAATAACCTTAAACATATCTTCTTGTCATAACTCCCATTTAAAGACATTTTAACCAACTTTCAAGATTCCTTAATGAAGTCCTCCCTCTTGCAGCATAACCTTCTTACCCTTAAAAATCTTTCCTTTAAGGACATCAAATGAAAAGGATGACAACTAGTACCAAATAATCCAAATTACTGTGGAGTTTATGATAAATTTTAGTGCTTATAGTCACCTAACACCTCACTCAAAGTAATACCCTAAAAAAATTAATACAAGTAACATTAATCTCAAGCGTAAAAGCCAAACTAAATCTGTTATTTTTAATTTCATCTACAAATGCTGAGACTGACAATAATTTGCACTTCCAAATAAATATCAAATCATCTATATTTCAGAAATAATGTAAAACATTCTAAATAAATTGTTAACATACAAGTATTCCCACCTCTAAACTCTCCTAGACTAACAAGTCTTGTAATATAGGGGGAGGGTACTAGACACCAGGATAATATTACTTTAATGTCACTTAAACAGTTAATAAAACAACACTAGATTACAGGGATACTAGTTAAAATATTGCCCTAAGATTACTTAAAAAGTCAATAAAACAGCAAGTTTTTCATCAGGAAAAACATACTGGTGGGTATTAGACACCACATATACCTTTTTAAATAGGGCAAAAGTTTTGCAGCAGAAAAAGACATGGGGCAGGGCGACACCAGGTATACTCTAAACAGAACAGTTTTGCATGAAAGACATACAGGGTGGAGGGAATACTAGACACCAGGAACACTGTATAAATAGCACCTAAAGTCACCTAAAATGCTACAGTATGGAAAAAAAATTGAACTCTGTACCTTCTGCATACAAAGTAGCTTATGAACATTGCAGAGGTTTAGTCCTCTATGCTACCACTAGACACCAGAGCTAAACTTTAAATATCATCATAAAAAGTTACATTGAAATGGGGGTGGGGTAGCTTCAAACCCTGCATGCTTTATACAAAAAACAACTCGTTAACAATCTGGAGCTTTAACCCTCTACACCAAATGACGATAACTTGCATGCTGATGTACTTTCAGAACTATAAGCATGACACTAAATGTTTGGCATTGCTGGCTGACTGCAACAGTCCAGGAGTTACTATGAAGGGGACAGGGGCAAAATCCAGGACAATTATTTTATTTGTTTTATTTTACATTTGTTTACCAGGATAGTCCGACTGGATACATGTCCATTTTCAGTGGAGGCCCGGGGGAAAAACTCCACATTGCTAACTTCTGTGTAATCTATGTAAGTTTGTCTAACAGTTATAAAAACAAAGTGATTATATACAATGGGTTAGTAGTGTTCCCTAGTAGGGACTCACAATTCTCATGGACAGACAAAAGTAAGAGACATCAGATTGGAAGTTAAGTTAAGAAGGTTGGGGGGGTATACTTGTGAGGGGGGTACCAATCCACTAACTGGTCATGTTGAAGACTTCTGGACAAAGCCAGGAAAAAAAGTCGCTGACACCAGAGATTAATTTAGTTCAAATAAAGTTTAAACATTAAAAAAAATGACTAGAGCAACAAGTTTAGCATCACAATGCAGTTTCAGAACAATAAGAAGACTGAAACTCCGTCTGGCATTACTGATTAGCTGCAATCACTGATCTATTGGGGCATAGAAAAAAATAGGACACATCCGGGATGTTCTATAAACCAAGGGACAGGTAAACGGGTTTGGCAGTGTGTGTTTAAATGTTTGCATGTATGCATATGTATATGTGTATGTGTGTGGGCATCTGAATGAATAAGGTGGTGCTTGTGCCAATGTGATGCATAGGTCTCCAGTGGTGATTACTGCAAGAAGGACTCTTAAGGAGAAAGGAAGGTGAAGGAAGACTGTAACCAAGTAAAACAATTTCTGTTTTATAGTACTTCTGTAAAACTTGTTCATGATATAAAGTGCATGTTTTATAGTAAGGCATGTGATAAAGATACTAAAGTAAACTGATTCCTTTTATCTTTTTTCTTATTTAGTGTTAAAAACTGTAGACATTACAAATAAAAAAGAGAAAAAAAGGCTAGCATGTCTAAGTTAATCACCTGGTATCTTAGGTTGTTGAGGTGGAGGATGAGGTGTGAAAGTATGCAGATCATAGTATATGTAGAGCTGATATATTTTCTTATGTTTGTATAGATGAATGGCTGGATTAAGACCATTGGCTTAATCTAATTAGTTTTAAGTAGAAACATGTAACTAAGAGACCACTAAATGTTATGAAACATTTTCCTTTACCAATAAATTTTCAGGATCTCTTTAGAAGCCTGCAGCTGAGGGCAACATTTTTTTTTTTTTTTCTTATGTTCTCATAGAGATAAGATTATCATAGGGCAATAAAAAAGCCAGAGCACTGGAACACTGGGTTCTTCATGGCTGAAAGTTAACATTCTCTAAAAGCATGCAAGTTTTTTTTCACATCTGGGAGGGGAATAAAGATAAAAAAGAACAGAAGCAAATACGTGCAAGTAAGCTCAGGCACCAACATGCATCCTAGCATGAATAACCTTAACTTTAGGTTAGATCAGGCCTGTGTTTGCAGCTGTCACTTTGGATCAGTTGTTCCTATTATGAGGGTTCAGCTTCATTATTTGAAGATGTACATATTGTTGTGTGTTTGTATTAAGTTAACTAGTTATTGGGGCGTTCTGTGGTGGTTTTGTTTTTGTTTGATGGTTTTCATTAAAACAAAGTCTCGTAAAATGTTATGGTTCACAAAGATAAGAGTAAACCAATCCCACGCACGTATGGCAAGGTGCATGGACCCAAGAAACCACCAGTAAAAAGCAAAAACAGCACTTCGTTCCATAGACGTGTGTTTACATTTTAATAAAGAAACAGCAATTGAGCAAGCAAACCGGTTTCTGCATGTACCTTCATCACTGCATATAACCAATAGTAATTTTCAGTACTTCTAAACAAATACATTTAAATACAAAAATGTTTAATGACATCTCACCCAAATCCCTATCTGAACCAATCAAAAGGTCTCATTTAAACTGGATGGAAATAGGGTAACTAACCTAACAATCTAACCCCATTCTTTTTTACCTAATGCAGCCTGCCCTCCCTGTTTATTAGGACCAGAAAAAATGATCCTATCAATGGCAGTAAGTCTAAAATTAACCATCGAATGTCTTAAAGTTTGTTTATACAAAGCATTCGACATCTTACAATTGTTGTATCACTGGTATGTTCAAAAGTCCTTGTTTTAAATTATCTGGACATTTTGAAAGCATAAAAGGCAGAACAACCACAAATAACTAAATAAATGACCCACTTCGATGAACAAGTATTAAAAAAATGTATATAAAAAACCCATGGAGTATTGGCAGAGAAAGACTGTTTAGTTTTACAAATAACTTCACAATCCAAACAGTTACCACATGGGGAAACATCTCAGTAGTACAACCCAATCAATAGAACATTGCCTATCAGATAAACTTGAAAAAGTTCTTATAATGATTTAATTGACCACCTATTGTCTTCCCATGTTTAAAAGAAAAAAGGCAGCGAAACAAAATTAATTCAGATAATTTCTTATCTGATAATAAAATATCCCAATGTCTAGACTTCTGAAAAGCCCTGGAATTGCTCCTAAAAGTAGGAGGGAGTAAGGCTTAAATTTAAAATATCCCCCTTCAAAAGGTAGCAACTAAGACTCCCAGTGCCCTTGGGCACCACATCTGGTCCCAGGTGCATCAGAGGAGGTTGGGGCTGGAAATCAGAGGGCTTTTCGGTCTGGTATGGACACGTGGCACTGAGTAGGAAAGCCATACAGTGATGCTGGGGAGGAAAAAGTACTCCAAAAACAAATAATAGCACAGAAATTAAGTTCTTGATGCAAACGAGACATACTGGCAATCCAAAGAAATAGCATCAAACGTGGTGTAGTGATTCAGAGATGTGTAAAACACAATGTGCCACAATATAGACCTAGTCTGAACACCTAAGCTTCATGGGACATTGACAGTTCCAGTGCTTGTAACAGCAGCAGCTATAGAAGAGCTCTGTTAGACTTTTTCTGAGCCATTGTCTATGTTATGACATGTAACAGCCCTCACACCATTGCATGAGATACCATCAGCACCTTACCTACCAGCACCTGACTGACCAGCAGAGAGTGGACCAGTTTCATGTTCAGAGGAAAAATGCATGCAAGACTGAATTCCGTCACCCAGAAGGGAATCGAGGTGGATGTATGAATTACCTATCCCAGTGGGCACCAAGATATGTGTAGCACTAACCAGCCTAGCCACAAGTACCTTCAGGTGACCAGTGAAAGACGTACTAAGAATATTGCAGGCGTCAGCCTTACATATCCTACAGCACTTCCATGACAGTATGTTGTAGCATGTGGAGAAAATATATTTTTCATAAGGATCGAAGGAAAAAAATCAAACTGGGAGGGTTTGTCTCTGATAAGTTGTTTCTGAACAGAGAATCAGGCAGGGCTGTCCTTTTAGAACCATTGGCAAAGAAATGTGTTATTCAGAAATTGAAGGATATAATTTATATGGTAATCAAGAAAAGTCAGCTCTGTTTGCTGATGATTTTGTTTTCTACCAGATAAAACCAGCAAATGACGTCAGTATTGTGAAACATTCTGAGACAGTTCCAAGTTTTTTTTTCCAGCATATAAAATTAATGAAGATGAAACAAAGGCTGTTGCTGTAAGCTGTGTACCCCCATATTAATTGGTTCACCAATACCAATGTTTATGGAGAAATGTTAAAGTGAAGCAAAGGATTCTGTCTTGACAGCAAAGGCTGTGTGCGAAGAGTAAACAATAGTACCAAAACTGAGAAACTGGAACCTGGTCTATAGATATGGATAGCAAGATATCCATTCATACAAGCAGTGAAAATGTTTTTAGTCCCTTTAGTTTTATTAGTTGGCCGGGCTTATTTTTATCAACCAGAGGAGAAGTTGTGGACATCAATTAACAGAGTTGAAGGAGTTTATTTGGGAGAGGAAAAGGGCAAGAGTTAAGTGAGATAAGTTGATCCTCCCAATAGAACAAGGTGGTTTAGGATTACCAGATTTGAAGGGATATTTTAGAGCTACACAGTTAAGACTTGTATAACACAAGCAGGAGGCAGTAATTCAAAGTGGAAAGGGATGATGATGAAGCAGGGGGAAAATTAAAAAAAATGGAGTGGGATTGTGAATGCAAATCCTTAAGGAGAATAACGGCCATACAGAATATTATATTCAGAAAGTAGAAAGTATTCTAAGAACTAAGCCAACATCGGAAAGGAGAAATGAGATTCTGCTGATAGGGATGATTGTAATTAGGGATACAGCGAATAGACAAAATGGGGCTGGAATTTACTGGAGGAAACTGGCAAAGGGACCAAGGTATTGGGAACAAATAGAGAGGGAAAGGTAATAGAAAGGGAAGAAGGCAAGAGATTGCCTTTCCCTGTCGGGGACTGATATCGGAGTATAGGCAAAGAGTAAAGGATACGAGAATCCTATGTCAAAGCCCTGCACTGGTAGAGTTTTTAGTTGACTGTAGAACAGAAACTGCTTTTAAAAAAAGGTAATTAGTAGGCATATAAAGTATTGCGCAGTAGCTATAGGAATTAATCAAAGGAGGTTAGAAAAGATTGTGAAGAGAGGTTAGATAAGCAATTCACAATAAAACATTAGGAGAACATATGTGTGGTTCCCAAAAGTGCAACAAGGTCTAGACGATATAGTATTTTTGTTTGGAAGTGTTTCCATAACTATTTTTGTACCCCAAGCAGACTCCAGAGAATTTTTCCGTTAGCTAGGAGCATGCATTTTGTGAGTGTAACGAGTTGGCAGACTCTAAAAATTCCGTACAGAGTTCTCTGTCTGAAATTTTGAGTGAGCAAATGAGTGTAACTAAGGAACTTTTTTTTTTTTTTTTTGAGCTGCGAAACAGGATCTGAATTGCCTGGACATAGTACGATCTTAAGTTTTATTCTGGTGGCTGCCAAAAAAACAATGTCTAGAAAATGAAAATCAAAGTCTAAACCAACCGTATTTGAAGTAGTGAGTATTGTAACAGAGATAAAGAACTGTAAGTGGGATCTTTAGGAAAGGAAAGGAGCAAATTGCATAGAAAAAATAAATGGAAATTGTGGGAACAATGCGTGCAAAAAATGTTTTGGCGAAAGAATGAAGTTTAAGAGAAGGCAGAAATTGGGCAATTTATGTAATGTTGGATTAATTGTATTATATAGAAGAATATTGTGATGTGTAATGCTTGTAAATGTGAACTTGTTAATATGGTTTCTTTACTTTTTATATAAATGTAAGGTCACCTATGTCACAAGTGGTAGTTCAGTAGAGATGATTTTTTTAAAAAGTGATGTAAATATATATATCTATATATATATATATATATATATATATATATATATATATATATATATATATATATATGTATATATATAAGAGAGAGAGAGAAAAATCAAAAACAGCATAATCTGTACTGGATGTTGCAAGAGCTCATACCACTCATCTGCAATAGGAGACCAAATAAATGTTTCACCATTGAGTGACCGTGATGCCTACTGTGTGGTTTGTTATTTTTGCATTGACGTCTTTATCTCAAGTCATGTTAATTTCATTCTTTTGTCAGTCTTAATAAATTCTTGTTTAGCAGTTGTTGCGCTTGTTTGCTTTCAGTAAGTTTTTTCTAGTTCAGTTAATCCAGTTTAGGCCACTCAGCTAAATATGATTAATAGAAACATTTCTGTTTTCCTTTTCCCATCGTGTTAATGTCCTGTGTCTTCCAGTGGATACATCAGTAATAGTGTGAACACCTATTTTACAGCAGACACCAGAGCTTCTAGTAGTGCTAGCATCATTCCATGCTGTGTGACATGAAGTGCTAACCTGTGTTTGGTATGTGTCAGCTCCATGCTTTCTAGTAAAAGTCACAATCTTCGTTATTGTTGGCTAATGACATATTTCCCAAAATAATGCTGGATTTGTTGCACTTATCGGGTCCTTAAAGTAATGTCCAAACAGAGCCCTTGTCAACTTTTGGGACATGTGTCTCATCTTTGAAGAGGATAATGTAGGTAGTGTACTCTGTGAGTTGCTACTATAAGTCTATCACTAGGTCCTGCAGTTAACCCCTTTAGTATCAGTATGCAGAGGAGTCTTTAACAAACCTTGGCACCCACTCACTTACTGTTAAGTATTTTCTTGAGATAATGTTTACGCATCTTGATGTAGACAAAGTTCAGCCAGTGGCTGTCCTCTTAATAACCCATGTGTTTTTTTTCCTCCCCTCCACCCTCCATTTTTTTGCCTTTCTCTCCCAGTGCCTCCATTCATTGCCAGCTCTACCTGCTCCTTCTTCCTTTCCTGGACTAATGTGAGTGAACTGAGACTGAGGTGTCTTTGGAGGGGGGTGTTGGCAACTGCCTTTGCTTGGAGAAGGGGCTTATGACCTACCCTTATTTCCCTGCCCACCACTCCTGCATTCATCAGTATGTCAGAGGGCTACCCCCCTCTTTGGACTATGCTTCCCTTCAGGTAGTGTTTCAGTGAATGCCATCCCCCCTGGATGGGCACCCCCCTTCTTCCCTGCCAGTGACTCAGATATCCAAGCCTGTTAAACCATGGTTGCCTGGTTTGTAGTTAGAGCTTTGTCCCTCTCTATACCATGGTGCTGGCCACTAACCTGTGTTAGTAAACTTTGCTGTCAGTTCTTGTTTTTTTGCCTAATCTATTTTTGACTGCTTGGTCCAAGTCTAAAATCTAGTTTTTCTCCAGTCTCAAGGTAATGGTATTATAAGTTTCCATCCTAGTAAGATTTGAACCTTTGTTTGAGGTAGTGCACATTGCTTAAAGCCATAGACATGTCTATTCAGTATTTCCTAGCTTTGGACAAATAGCAATGTAGGGCACTTTGCAAACTGCTGCAAGCTCCAGTACCTATCCCGTATCTATCCTAATCAGTCGATCAATCGCAGAACAATTTGTCCCCCATACTATGGAAAATATCCCATATCATCCCCCTCCACAAGGGAGGCCCATCTAAAGATCTATCTAATTATCGGCCCATTGCCATTCTGTCACTGTAAAAGGAAAAACTTCAAAGACCAATGCACGGTTAGGTTCAAGCAAGGCACCCTTTATTACTTGCAGCAAGGAGACAAAGCATGTAGTACAAGATTTGTCTGACTATTTGGTGGTCAGTATGTTATTCTTATACAATTCTCTTCGTGTCACACAGAAAATGTTACTAATCTACTGCTGACGTAGTTAATCACAGTTCTAATATATGCGATACATTTTGTCTAGATTCAAGGTACATTTCTAGCTTTGGTACAAGTAATGCTGACTATGGTTTAAACTTTTCAAGCATCTAGTGTTTTCTTTATCAAAGCTTCTAGCAGCTGCACATTTTCTCATGGTATAAGCAGAAATGAAATGTCTCTTTGTTAAGTTTCTAGTAGCTGCACATATTTTCATGGCATAAGCAGAAATGAAATGTCTTTTGTTAAGCTTCTAATAGTTGTGCTGATTTATGCAGTGTGAACAGAATAAATGTATTAACCCTTTTAAACCTTGAATGCACTAAGCATGCATATTACTATTGTATGTTTTTCTAACATTTCCCCCCTTTTAATACTTTTATTCTACTTTCAAGATAAGCATAAGCAGTTTTTTTTCTCTTCCCCTAACCTCTTCCTACTCAGGATTTGCAGTTAAGAGAGTCATTCAGTTTAAGCCTATGAAAGCATTTTCAGTTTTTTAGTAATTCTTCAAGTTCAGCATCTTGGTATAAGGTCTCTGAAACTGAAATGCCTACAAAATTTTTAATCAGTCTTTTAATGCAGGGGACGCAGCAGCACACACATACCATCAGTAGGGCTATCCCTACGCAGATGGCAATCAGAATGTTCATCAGGATGCTGCCCCAACCCCCTAACAATTTCTGAAAAAAGTCAGTCAATGGATATGGTCCTGGTTTGGTCATGGCTGACACCTGCTGAATTACCTCAAGATGGTTATCTATCTTGGGTTTGTGGTCAGGAATATACGAACAGCACTCCTGGATTAAAGTGCGTGTACCTTCTCTCGCCGCTAGAGTGACGTCAAGAGCCATGCGATTTTGAAGTACCACTGTTCTCATGGCAGTCATTTCATCAGTTACCAATTCTAGGGCAGAAAAGGTTGCATTGCTCATTATTTCGAGAAGCTTAGACAATTTTCTCAGTTCCCAGATTGATTTTGTTGCTCCATATGCTGGCAGTACACCTGCCCACGATCTAACAGTATCACTCAAGTCCATGTGTGAAAGTCCCTTATTCCCTAGCCTTACATCATGATGGTTTTTCCAGCGCGCATTGATTTGCCCCACTGGATTGACAGGCATTTTGATTTCTTGAACATTCCGAATTTTCCCTTGAGGTAAAACTGCTGTGTGTCATATGGCCGGAACCAGGTACCCCAAAAAACAACTGCCGGACCAATTTTTGGGTAGCCATTTATATGCTTTTCTTCCGCATATAAAGTAACAATCTTCTACTTTAGTAGTAACTTTATTATACCCTTGCTCTGCATGAAACATTTTTCTGTCGATTATGGACAGTTGTTTATAGAGATCAGCATTATGTTTTACTTCTTCAGTTGTCCTATGCATCAGTTCAACAAATGAATCATAGGTCATGTTGCAATAGGCTCTGATGTTATCAGGTTTAATGTAGCATTTATAGGGAGCAGTCACATTGCAATAGCTGCAACCAACCCACCTTGACTGTATCATTCTTATAAAAACACAGTTCCCTTCTGTCGAATAGACAAGTGCAGTGCTACTTTATCTTGTGATGTGACATCTGATGTACCATGAATTAAGTTTTCCCAGGTCTTGTTAGCTCCTATGGGTACTGAAGTTAACAGTAACTCCCCATATGCTGTTGGCAAGGCTGTGCAAATCCAGCAATTCGAAACATTGAATGTTTCAGCATACACATATTTGATTGCCTGGTAAGTATTAAAGTTCGGGTGCCACTCTGCATGCTTATTCAGTTCTACTTGTGTGGCTGAGAAAAGAAATGGCCATAATAAAAAGATTATTGTCACCAGTACAGTCAACAGGATGGTCATGTAATATTTTTGTGGAAATGGTTGTTCTGCATTTCCGTTTACTCCGGTTCTTCCAAGTAGGTGTATTTGGATCTTACTGGATTCAGTCATTTTATTTTGGACACATGATCTTACTCTCTGCCCTAATAGGACCTTCAGCACCGATGGTTTCTTCACTGGGGTTGAAACGGATCAATCCTATTGATCTGAACCCCCTTTGTAGCCAAACTTTGTGCTGAGGGCCCCGATGGAGAGGTAAGATCTTTGTCCAACTCAAAGTTCTTTACTAGCTTGCAGTGCGTCAGGTGTATCCACGAAGCTTGTTCTGCTATCTTGACTGCAGTGGGTGTCGAAAGAAGCACCTGGTAGGGACCTTCCCACCTTGGCGATGCCCAGCTCTTTCGCTTCACGATTTTAATCCACACCAAGTCTCCTGGCGTCACTGCCACTTCTGATGTTTCGGTTTGTTTTCTATCTGAAACAGAATTTGGCTGCAACAGATGTTTAGAACTCAACAACTTTTTCATATATTCAGCTAGTGTGAAATCAGCTTCCTGGTCTGATGACATGAGAAGTTTCCACTGGGGTGTATAATAAGCCCTTCCAAATAGTTTTTCAAAAGGAGTCAATCCTTTTGCTGTAGGGACAGTTCTCATGCTCAACAGTGTCAGGGGTAAACAGTACAACCAAGTTTTTCCTGTCTCCGCTATTAATTTTCTCAATTTGCTTTTTAGTATACCATTATGCCTTTCAACTAGCCCTGCAGACTGTGGATGGTATGCACAATGATTTTTTAAAGAAATACCAAAATGCTGTATGGTTTGATTTACAAAGTGTGCACAATGGCGCCCGCTCGGATGGTAACTCAAAGGACAAACCAGCTTCCAATAGGTCGCGTTCCGAAGATCTTGGACAGGACAAAAACAGTGCAGGGGCCAGTAGGAACGGATCGGAAGGGGAATTGTACTTATCGGGAGCGAGGCCAAAACGAACTGTCCCAAAAAAGACATGCGCATTTGTGGCGCATGGTAAAGACAAAGGTACTGTTAAACAAACTACTACTCATACTTCTCATGCGCCTCACAATTACCATACTTTTTTGGAGGGTCAGCATGAGTTTGGAGACCCCGGGAGATGTATTGTCAGTAATAACATCAATGACAGTGAATTAGGTGTAAAATGTTTAAAAGATACCATTTTTTCGTTTGGTAAGAAACTTAAGGTTTTGAAAAGCCTACAGTTGGACAATAATTACTTAAAGAAATGTCTGGACAATAGTGTTGTACCTATGGGACTCCGGTTTTTCAAGATCCCTATGGGGGTTGTATTGGATGAAAACAGTAAAAAACAATGTAGTAAATTATTCGATGGTTTTGGGTTTTCATTTATTAAGTTTATTATGGAATGTAATGATAAAAGAATTTGTATGCTGTTAACGGAATTGGACGAGTTGAATGATAGTATTGTGCATGATTTAATGTATGAAGAGTATGAAATGTATTATGAATCGCAGTTCAATTGGGTAGCAGGGGTTATAGACAAACAATATGAACGGAAATGTAACAAATTGAACAGGGATATGGAGCAATATAAAAAGGGTAATGTGTACATGTGGGAAAAGAGTAGGAATAACTTTCAACATGACAAATTTAAGGTATTTAAAAGGAAGGGGAACTCTGGGGGAGACATTTACAACAATCAGAGACCCAGGCTGTACAATCAATATAGGGGCAATTATCATGATTTTAATAATTATGAGAAACTAACACATGGACAAGATTTTTTAGAGAGAGAACAAGACTGGGAAGGGGATCAAACGAGGTACCGACAAGGAAGGGAAGAGTACATGGGGAGGAGGGGGGGACAAGAAAATCTACGCAGGAATACATACAAGGCTCTCTCCCCGTGAACAAATTCCCTAAGATTGTCAAAATCAATGAAGTTATAAGCTCATATGACAATTTTTATATATATAATTATTCAGATGTGATACTTAGAAAAGAACATTTCACCCTGTTTTCTAAGGGGATGAAGTACATACCCGAAGGGACATTTAATTTGGTTGACAGCATACTCGATATTAAGAAGTATGTCAGAAAATTAAATTTAAGTGTGAAATATGATGGTACTGTATATATACCTAAAGAGTTTGGTATTAAAAGTACATACACGCCACCCCTGAATAGTTTGTTGGATACTTTTGAGAAACTTGTGATAAGTGATTTATATAAGTACAGCAAACGCAGCAAGACTGGTATGAGATTTAATTTAACCAATGAAGAATATGATACATTGAAGGAGTTACAGAGGGATAAAAGGATCCGGATTATGAAACCGGACAAGGGGGGTGGGGTGGTATTGTACTATGCAAGTGATTATAAAAATAAAATTATGGGAGTGCTGCTCAACTCTGGTAAATACAAGATCTCTTCAAGGAATGAAGTACATGTAGGGTACCATAAAGTTGATATGATGTTAGAGGACTTATTGGATGAAAGGATAGGAAATGATTTATACAAGTTCTTGAAAGTAGAAAACCCTATTATAGGAACCATCGTAGGTATCCCAAAGGTCCATAAGGACTTACAGGACCCCCCATTCAGGCCCATTATTTCAGGAAGTCAGGCCAAGACCTATCCTTTTGGTAGGGTTATTGATAAATGGCTTAAACCAACCTTAAAGAAAATACCACACTTGGTGTGTGATTCGTGGGACTTCCTTGGTAGATTACAACCAGAGTTAGCGAAAGGGGTTGAATGGTTAGTGACTATTGATGTCATTGACCTATTTTCAAATATACCCAAAGAAGAAGGTCTGATCAGGTTTCATGAAAGCATGTATAGTCTTGGTGTGACATCTGAAGAGAAAAATGTATTGATTTTGGAGTTTATGGAGACTGTCTTAGCACATAACTACATTTATTATGAAGGGGAATACCACCAGCAGATTAAGGGAGTAGCGATGGGGGCAGCTTGTGCCCCCATATATGCTAATCTGGTGGTTTATGACTGGGAAAAGAAGTATATTTTCAAATCTGAGTGGTATAAGTACGTCACATGTTACCTTCGGTTTTTGGATGATATATTTTTATTATGGAAGGGTAACAGTGATGAGTTAGACCAATTTTGTGTGTACTTAAATTCGTGTAGTGAGAACTTTAAATTCACCTTTAACAAGGATAGGGTTACCATTCCCTATTTGGATGTGAGAATTAGTATACAGGACGGGAAATTTAAATCAAACATTTATAGGAAAAATACGTTCAGCAATTCCTATCTGCATTTTTCAAGCAGCCATCCTTGGGCCCAAAAAATAAATATTATAAAAGGGCAATGTATCCGAGTGGCTCGGATGACGTCCCATGCTAATGAAGTTGAGGAGGAAATGAGGAAGGTAAAGGACTTTTTCAGGGAGAGAGGATACCCTATGGAGTTGATAGATGATGTAAGTGAGTATGTGATGAAGGAATGGGGAATCAAGTACAAGCCCCTATTGGGAAATAGGTGTAGTACTGAGGAATTAACTGAGGTTAAAACAACTGATATAGATGTGGATAGTAGTAAATTCAGGAGGGCATGTATTATACAGCATTCTACATATAGTAGAGATATAAAAGATATTGTGCAGAGGAATTGGAACGTTTTGAATGCTGATAGTGATGTATTGAGAATAGTAGGGAAGGAGCCCAACTTTGTATACAAGAATGGTTCTAATATGAAGTTTTTACTGGAAAGGAAGTATGACACGAACATAAGTAATGTATGTAAGGGAACAAAAAAATGTGGAACCTGTCAGCAATGTCAATACATTTATGAAGGTACAACTGTTTCTTTACAAAATTACAACAGAGTGAAAATTAGTTTTTGCAAAGGGAATTGTAGGACAAAAAACTTAGTGTATTTGGCTATGTGTACTAACTGTCCATGTTATTACGTGGGCAAGACTACCAGATGCCTACGTAATAGAATTTATGATCATTATTACAGCATTAGGAAAAATGATGAGAATAATGCCCTTTGGAAATACTTGAAAAATAACAAGGAATGTTCGAAGTTCAAATTTGGTATTTTGGAACAGGTAAAGGACAATGTGAGAGGGGGTGATATAAAAAAGGCAGTTAGTGATAGAGAAGTTAGGTGGCAAATCAGACTTAATGCCTCTGAGTACCCGGGAATAAATGATCATATTTCCATTAAACCAATTTTGGATAATTCTGGGTAATTATAGGTACATGAGCAAGTGTATGATAAAATGTGTTGTCATACAATGTATGTTTTATAAAATGGACATGTATTGTGGAAATGTCAAACAACAATATGTGCAATATGTATAGAGTTTTATAAGTTTGGTATGTTTATATATTAGTGCATAGTATATATGTTTGTATGTTTGTACGTTTAAATGTTTTGTAAAAATATATGGGAAGGTAGAATGGAGGTTTTAAATGAGTGTTTTAGCACTTTTAATTGATTTTTTAATATTAGATTATTATGTCAGGTGTTTATGGAATGTGTCATGTGATGTGTGAAGCATATAAAAGTGGTTTGAGTGCAATTAGCAATGTTCTGATGAAGTCACAGAATGATGAAAGCGCTTAACGTTGTTTTGTGTTTTAAGTAATAAATCTTGAAGTATCTACCTGACGCTAAGTTTTACTTGTGCCTTTTGTGCTGGGTACATCGTGCATTAGGAACTGAGAGTGTTACTATTTTTATTAAAGTGTGTACCATTGTCACTGTAGATTCTTTCCGGAATACCAAACCTAGGAATGATTTCCTTGACAAGTACTTTTGCCACCGTAGCTGCATCTGGATTTTTGGTTGGAAAGGATTCCACCCATCTGGAAAACATATCTGCAATGACAAGACAATACTTTTTATTTTCACATTTGTTCAATTCTATGAAATCCATACAAATAGTGTGAAACGGATATGGTGGTGTAGGGAAACTCCCTTGCTTGGGCTTTTTCACCCCCTGTGTATGATGTTTGTTACAAATCTGACACATCAAACAAATTTTTTTTTAGAGTAGTTTGTAAATCCGTATGTTGTGAACACCTGGTTCCACCAGCTGTTGCATTCCCCCTGTTGAGACATGGCACTGCCCATGGCTCAACAATGCTGCATAGCGAAACAAATTAGAGGGTAGTATCGGTTTTCCTTCTTTAGAGATGTACAGCCCCTTTTTGAGGATTGCTCCTCGTTTTAATCCATCGCTGTTTTTCAGCTTGCGTAGTGAGTGTCTGCATTGTTTTTAACATATCTAGATCTAAAATGTCAGAGGGTTGTAATTCCTCATTTAAAAGAAATACTTCTGTGGCTGCTTGTTTTGCAGCGGTATCAGCTCTTGCATTAGCTTTTGAAATCCTATCTTGTTGCTTGGTGTGAGCTGTGCATTTACAAATGGCCACTTTTCGAGGTAACTGAATAGATTCTAAAAGATCTAAAATAAACTGTGCATGATTTATAGGTTTGCCAGTAGATGTTATCATTCCCCGGTTTTTCCACTGCTGCGCAAACACATGTACAGTAGAAAAAGCTTACTGGTTATCAGTAAAAATGTTTACACATTTACCCTTTGCTAAGGTACATGCCCGTGTCAGGGCAATCAATTCTGCTGCCTGTGCAGATAAGTTGTGTGGTAAGGATTTTGCTTCTACAATCTCGGTATCAGAGACTACTGCATATCCTACTAGGTGCTGTCCTGTGGGACCCCTTTTGCACGAGCCATCCACGTAGTATGTCACCTCGACATTATCCAAGGGGACATCCGTGAGATCTTTTCTAGGTAGTGTCTTTTGCTCAATTACCTGCAGGCAGCAGTGTGGTGTGCCGTCTGCAGGAGTTGGGAGCAGAGTAGAAGGGTTTAAAGTTGTGCATCGTTCAATTGTCATATGAGGTTGGCTCAACAATATAGTCATGCAGGAAAAAGATGTCTAGCAGGGGAAAGATATGCCACCTTTTCTTGCAGTAAAATCACCACTGCATGGGGTACTCGCAAAGTGAGAGGGTGGAACAAGACTACTGAGGCTGAAGCCTGTACTGCTATTGCAGCTGCAACTACTGCTTGTACACAGTGGGGTAAGGACCGTGCCACAGGGTCTAGTTGTGATGAGTAGTAAGCAATGGGGCGTTGCTTATCCCCATGCTGTTGTGTTAACACTGATGTCATGTAACCCTGCTTACAATCTACAGTTTGAAAAAAACGTTTATGATAATTTGGTAATCCCAGAACTAATGAGGATGCTATTAACTGCTTTAGTCTACAAAAGGCAGATTCTGCCTCTGGTGTCCACTGTAACAAGTCCTGCACTGCCATAGGCGTCTTATATATAAGGTCAGTTAAAGGTGCAGATTCCAAAGCATAGTTTAGAATCCATCTCCGGCAAAAATTAGTTGTACCCAGGAAGGACATAATTTCCTTCTTAGTAGTGGGTTTTGGTGCTTGCAAAATTGCTACTTTTCTGTCCTCATCTAACGTTTTACCTTCCTTGGATATTACATATCCTAGGTATTTGACCTGTTTTTTCCAAAGCTGCAGTTTATCTTTGTTTACCTTATGTCCCTCAGCGGCTAAAATTGTAGAAGTGCTATGGTATCTTCTCTACAATCCCGCTGGATGGGGGCCGCCAGCAAGATGTCATCAACATAAAGTAAAATCTGACTGCCTTTTGGTGGGTTGAATCCCGCCAAGTTGCTTGCCATTTTTTGTGAGAATATCGTTGGACTTTCACAATATCCCTGTGGTAGTCGCATATATGTATACCTTTTTCCCTGAAATGTAAATGCAGACCAATACTGGCTATCAGGGTGTATCGGTATCGAAAAGAATGCGTTGCTGATGTCTACCACAGAGAAATACTTTTGTTGAGGTTTTAAGTCATTTAACAGAGTGTGTGGATCTGGCACCTTGGGTGCCCTTGGTATTACCGCATCATTTACGGCTTGTAAATCCTGGACCATATGCCATTCTCCATTGGCCTTTTTAACTGGAAATAAGGGTGTGTTACATGGTGAATCGGGAGATTCTACTAGTATCCCTCCTTTAAGTAAGGCTGCTATAATAGGCTTTATCCCTGCCTCTGCATCTTTTCTTAAGGGATACTGTCTTTTTTGTGGTCTGAATGCTGACTTTGGCGTGATAGTAACTGGCCCCGCTGTACGAATGAGTCCTACATCTGATTTTCCTGTTGACCAAAGAGTTTCTGATATATTCTGTAAGGCATTCTCTTCCTCCTTTAATAGGAGTGTCCATCAGCTGTCCTCGCTAGACTGCAAGTGCACAGCTGGGTTGGTCTGAGTTATCCAGTTCAATTTTTGTACTTGTGTTCCCTGTCCTGACAGTTCTAGTTCTGTTTGTTTCTCCCATCTCGTGACTTTTTCTCCTAGGTCTGCCCATTCTATACTTCTGTTTTTGTTTAAGCTAACATGCGGTAATCGATTCGATTTATAAAGTGCAAAGAACTCCTGGAGCAATGAACAGCTGGCTACACTGTTCCCTTCTGTGTCCCAGTACAGGTTACGCAATATCAATCTGTTTGCGTGATTCTCAAATAATTCTTGCTCATATTCCTTATCAGGTCCTGGTGTGTTACAAAAATACAGGGTACAGTGCAACAGGTGTTGCTTATCAATGTCAAGGGAGGGGAACTTGCTGATGGCTAGATCCATTAATTCTTTTGTCACAGTCCCTGGACCAGTCGTAACCAAGTCCTGGCTGTACCAATAAAACATTTCACCCTCCGATTGCACCACAGAGGTGTTAGTTTGTTGCTGTGCTTCCATACCCTGCATGTTTGGGACTATTGCTATACCAAATAGCTGCATGAGATCACTGCCCAAGAGGTTTACTGGGCATTTTGCAGAAACTACAATTTTGCTTCTCTGTGTCAATCCTGAAACTGTATCCGTTATTGCAATGTTACAGGAGTGAGGCTCCTGATACAGCTGTCCATTAGCTGCTTTGACCAGTATGTAATCAGGTGATTCTGTGTTTTCTGGTAGCTTGGAGGGGTGTATCAGGGTTCGTGATGCCCCTGAGTCGCACAAAAATTTGACCTCCCTTCCTTCTACCAAGAGTGTAACTTCTGGTTTTGTGTCTGCTAAATAGAGCTCCAAGCTCAATAAAGCTAGGTCTAATATTTAATTTTCTTCATTGTCACGAATGTCCTGCACTTCCTCTACTCCCTCTGTCACATTCTCATGTGTCCTTTCTTTGCTAGCCCCTTCTAATGATTATTGACTATCATATAGTCAGTCCTCACCCTCCTTGTCTTCCGTTGTTGCCTTCTTATTTTTCTTGCAATCCCTTGCCAAATGTCCCTTTTTACCACATTTAAAACATTCTCCCCTTTTCTTACACCCTTCAAAGTCCTCTGATCAGATTGTTTGTTTCCCTGTGCAGTTTTCTTGCCCTTTTTCCCAGACTGTACTACATAAACTTCTGCTCCGTCTTCTACAGAAAATACTTGAGCTTTCTTTTTCTTTTTGCTATTAAAATGCCTTTCAGCATGCCTAGCATATTCAAGTAATGATTGTAACCTGCGTGTACGATGGTCTACCATGTGTTTTGTAATAAAACTGCTTATAGGTGTGCTACTGCCTTTTAAAAATGCATTCTTTAACTGCTGTTCATATGGAGAATCTTGCGTTTGATCTTCAGGAACCTGCATTCCACAGTGGTTATTAAAACATTCTAACAGTCTGGCATAGTACCGGTCAATTGTTTCACCTTCTTGTTGGATGCATTGATTAAAGCAAGTCCAGTCTGTCCTAGGTTTCCATTTTTCAGAGATGTGGTCTGTAAGACCTTTTACTCTGGTGTCTAATTCTGCGCTGCTATGTGGGAGGGGTCTTTGTGCAGTGTCACAGGGATTCCAGTTCCCACTAATCACGTACCAATCTGGCCCTACAATTTGTCTAACTACTTTTTCTATTTCTTCTCCGTTTAAGTTATAACTTAACCTCATTCCTTGTAAATCTTCTGAGAATTTTCTAAAATTAACCTTTGGATGGGGAATTCCCTCAGTGGCTTTCCGGATATCTTCCGGAGTCCAAGGTCTATACACTAAAATAGTTGGGTCCTGATTGTCTTGACCTGCCTGAGGATTGGGTACTTCTATAAGCGGGCATATTTCTTCTTCTTCCCCTATAGATCATGAATTCTTAACTGTTTGCCATAACTCGATACCTTCTTCTGAATTACCTGCCTTTGTTCAGGACCTGGTCCCAATGGGATCTCTAATTTTAGTCAGTTTTAGTTTCACAATATCTCTATCTTCAGTGACCACAGGATATAGGTTCATAGGTAGATACTAGGCTATCTGCCCCAAGGCATTTATAAGCCTAGCCAGAGTGTATTTGGCTTCCGCCTCCCTATTAGATTAGCCTACTGTGCCTCTGTAAAGTAGGTCACAAAAGGTACCCTTTTAAGATTAGTTTACTGTGCCTCTGTCTATCAGGGACACAGAAGAGATCCAAGGGGTGAATTTGCGATTTCCCATCCACACGTCAAGATTTCGCTTGAAGAGGGTGAGCGAGGGGCTATGTCTAACATGAATTGGGATTCTATTCCAGAGTGAGGGGAGCCTCTGGGAAATGAATCTGTCCCTCCAGCATGTCTTATTTATTTTTGTGCTGAGGTTTGGGTCCCTGGAGCGTGTAGCTCTAAGGGACTTGGATTTTTTGAGGTGGAGCATGTCCATTAACTCTGGGTTTGACATGGTTTTGTAAGTCAGGCATAGATCGCCTCTGAGTAGGCGGTAAGCAACTGAGTAGAGCTGGAGTTTCTTTAGTCGAGCTGCATAGGACATCTGTTTGTAGCTCACGATCCTCTTGGTGAGGTACTTTTGGGGTCTCCAGTTGCTGCAGGTGTCGGGTAAGGTACATCCCAAAAGGGGCATTGTATTCAATTATGGGCCTGATGAGTGACGAGTAGAGGGGCACAATGACCTCTCTTGATCTAGATGCGAACCCTTTCGTGATAAGGTGGGCTATATAGAAGGTCTTTCTAACCACTTTGGCAACGTGATTATCAAAGGAGAGATTACTGTCTACGTTGGTCCCCAAATCTCTAATTACTAGTGGGGGCGGACTAACCTGTTCACTTGCTTCATATTCTGGTAAGGGAGGCGGAGGTGCTGATGCTATTACTAAGTTATTATCCTCTTTATCTAAAAACATTGCTTTTGAATCTTTGTTCTTTTGGTCCCTAAGGTTTACTTCCTCCAGCCACCTGTGTGCCTGAGGAATTCCTAATTATCGTTGCTTTTTTACCTGACCCTTGGAATAATTTTTGAGCTGTTTAAGTTTGATAAGCGAAAATTTTTCTAATTTTCCGTCAAATTCCTATTTATTAACCCATTTTGAAAAATATCGAATATTGTCGGCACGCTGCGAATGCGTATATTTTGCGTCTTCCATTATCGGCGGGTTTTGGGGTCTTTTCGTGCAATTATTACCCATTTTATTTCATCTTTAATTGTTACGTAACTTTTTCTAATTTTAACGTGTACCACAGATTTTGTTATAGTCTCTTCAGAATGACTGCCTACTTACTCTGTTTCTCCTGATCTATGACAAGATAGTAATCTTTTTTGTCCCTGACTTGTAAGAAAAATACAATCTGACAAAAACAATACACATCTAGTCCCTGATCTAAAACAGAAAAAAGTAGATTCACCTTACCTGAGCCTACGTGATTGATCACCAATTCGCAGAGACCTGTCCTTCAGTCACAGATCAGAAAGTGGCTGGCCTCTTTTGAATGACAATTCAGTCAGAGGACTTTCCATATAAGAAGAACCGATTTGGTTTCTTCCCTGTACGGTTTCAACCACCTGACCATCTGATCCGAGGCAGAGAGAGGGTTCCGGTCTGAAGGACCAATCTGTAAAAGGAAAAACATCAAAGACCAATGCACGTTAGGTTCAAGCAAGGCAATCTTTATTACTTGCAGCAAGGAGACAAAGCATGTAGGTACAAGATTTTGTCTGACTGTTTGGTGGTCAGTATGTTATTCTTATACAGTTCTCTTCATGTCACACAGAAAATGTTACTAATATACTGCTGACATAGTTGATCACAGCTTTCTGTATGTTACACAGAAAATGTTTCCAGGCTTATTGCTGACATGATCAGATTATTTGCTGTCTTGCAAAAACATTTGAGAAAAACAACCTGGCCTTGTGCTTATTTTAGCCCACTTTGTCTTTTCAGTTCTTCCATTGAACAGTTCTAGTATATGCGATACATTTTGTCTAGATTCAAGGTACATTTGTAGCTTTGGTACAAGTAATGCTGACTATGGTTTAAACTTTTCAAGCATCTATTGTTTTCTTTATCAAAGCTTCTAGCAGCTGCACATTTTCTCATGGCATACGCAGAAATGAAATGTCTCTTTGTTAAGTTTCTAGTAGCTGCACATATTTTCATGGCATAAGCAGAAATGAAATGTCTTTTGTTAAGCTTCTAATAGTTGTGCTGATTTATGCAGTGTGAACAGAATAAATGTATTAACCCTTTCAAACCTTGAATGCACTATGCATGCATATTACTATTGCACATTTTTCTAACACTCACCCCTAGCCAAAATCTTAGAGAAATGTTTCCGTAAGCAGCTGTTAGACCACCTTACTACAAATAACCTCTTATCTAGTTCACAGCACGGCTTCCGTCCAAAACACAGTGCCTCCACAGCCCTCACAAGTTTCACTAACTACATCAACCTCAAAAACAATGTAGAACTAGTCTCTACTATATTCCTTGATATGTCCAAAGCTTTTGATGCAGTATCCCACCAACTACTACTCGACACTCTTTAGGCTCCTTCGACCTCAACTCTACAGCTCTCAGCTGGTTCTTTAGCTATCTTGCCGATCGACAACAGGCAACTAAACGGGATAATAAACTCTCCACGCTCCTCCCAGTCTCTGTTGGGGTTCCTCAGGGTTCCATCCTTGGCTCTCTCCTTTTTATTGTATTCACAAATAGTCTAAATACTGCCACTAAATCTCCTCCTATCATTCAATATGCTGATGATGCTACTCTCATTTCCTCTGCTCCTACACCCCAAGAACTCCAGGATAAACTACAAAAGTCATTTCTAGATATTGAAAATCACCTAAATGAACTTCAACTTATCCTAAACCCAAACAAAACAAAATTGATGATCTTCTCCAACAGGAAATCCAAAGCGAAACGACCTCCTCTCTCCATTTCCTCCACTAATGGCACTATAATAGAACCAGTTAACCAAACAAAACTACTTGGTGTCACAATAGACAACAACCTAACATTTGATAAACCAATATCACTCTCAATTAAGAAAGTTCACATCAGACTTGGTGCACTATGTAGGGCCAGACCTTACCTTACTCAAAATGCTGGACTAGCCACAGCCAGATCTGACCTTCTGTTTACTCTCCTCTACTGTTCTCAAATTTTCCCTAATCTGCGCATGTGTGACTTACATCTGCTTGATTCCTGCTCTAACAAAACAGCAAAATGTGCTGTTAAGACACCCAACAGGACCCATCATTGCCTCGCTCTTCAAAATTGCATTGGCTTGAATTATCTGTTATCGCTCAATCAGCTCATCGCTGCCCACTCCATTATCCACAAACCTGAAAACTGCCGTGCACTCTCCAACCTAGTGCAACTAAATAGCACTCCCAGATCATCTGATAACTTGTACTCAAAGTCCCATAATGACTTTGGTGATTCTCCCTTCTCCTGTAAAGTAGTCAAACAGTGGAACCTAATACCCCAGAATATCCTAAAAAAGCACATAGTCATAGCTTCAAACAACTCTTAAAAGAATACCTTACTCAACAATGGTTATGCTCCTGTAATACTCCTAGCTAGTTACTCATGCCATCAATCAAATGGTTCTTTTCCGCTATCTTCTGCTTGTCTTACTTCTACCAAATGAAAATACCACAGTGGTTTATTTTAGTTAAGTATCTATTGAGTTTCATGTTACTGTCTGTAGTAAGGCTTAGGAAGTGTAATGTTTTCTGTTTACATTCTCTTTTTGTAAATTTTGATTGTTGGCAGCTGTTAAACTTTTTTGTATATTGTTTGTAAATCTTTTTAAAATTTTTTGTAATCTTTTTTGTACTATTGTTATGGAGTTTTTCTCCCTGGGCCTCTGCTGAAAACAAGCTACTTGCCCAGTCGGACTCTATGTGGTTAACAAATGTAAAATAAAGCTAAAAATAAATAAATCATAGTTTCTTTCATTAATAAAATCTCAGTCCAGTTTTTTATGGCCAGGTAAATCAGGGCATGGCTTATTGCCTCCTGATTTATCCTTCCAGTGTATGACCAGAGTAGTAACTCCACCTATGTCACCAACCTACATTTTGTATGCGAGTATCTTTCCTTCCTTTCTTTCTCTTTCTTTTTCTCCCTTTGTCTATTTGATCTATCCATTCTAAACACCTTCCTGGTGATACCAAAATTCAAAATGCTCACCATCCAGCAACTACTTCCTATGTTCTCCGAGAATGCTTGGCTAGCCACCCTGGACCTAAGAGGCCTCCCTCCACATTCCTATCAGGGAATCATGCAGGAAATATCTACATTTCAGGGCAGAATCTCTGCACTTTCAGTTCTCTGTGCTTTCCTTTGGCTTATCTACTGCTCTGAGTTTTCACAAAATGTCTGGCTCCTGCAGCACATCACGGTGGTGTTGTCTGTTTTGATCAGGAGAGCCCCTGGGGAGAGAGGGGGCCTGAAAGTCATCAATGCGTGCTGGACAGCTAACACCTCTTTTTGGTTGATATGCATAAGAATTTGCTGTGGGCTCCATTGGCCCTGTCTGCACCTGCCGTCTAGGTGTGCACCCCAGGCATAGTCTGATGTGTCTGTGGTGAGGGTCTGGGCAGCAGGGGGTGGTGAGACAGGTAGTCCCTTGTTGTGGGAGCATGCTGCTGCCCACCAAAGAAAATCTTTCCTTAGGCAAGGTATCATTGGTGTAAGAGTTTCCAGGTCCTGAGAGTGTTGACACCAAAGGCTTTTTAGGTACCAATGAAGTTTCCTCATATGCAGTCTGGCATATGGAATGAGTAGAATGGAAGATGCCATGAACCCCAGAGCTTGCAGGACTTTCCTTGCAGACAAAGAAATATACAAAGTTACAAATACTTGGATGACTGCTTAATTCAGGCAGACAGTCAGGAAAAGCTGCTCAAGCACCTGGCCTTTGTAAAATCCCTACTGACCTCCCTGGGGTACACTATCAACAAAAAGAAATCCAAACTAGTACCCACCCAAAGGATTGTATTCCTAGGAGCAAGCCTGGACACAGCATCCCAGATGGCATTCCTTACACAGAAAAGCAAACTTTCCCGACATCCTACTGCTCTCAACCAGCCACCAGACCCCAGTTATCTGCAAAGTTAAGCTAACTATCCTTGTGGGCCATTTTAAGCCTAGCCAATAAACACATGTGAGAATCAAACCTTGCACCTTGTGTCTGGAAGGCAACTATCTTAACCATTATGCCAACCTCTGAAATGAATATAGACCAGAAATGGAAACTCGTGTGGTTATTAAATGTTAAAAAGTAGTATTTTGCTTAAAACAATTCTTTGTTATAATACTGTATGAAGAACATTGTTATTATTTTTTTTTGTTATTTTATTCATTTTTGTTGTTTCCCTTCCAGGATGCAAAATGATATGAAGCTACCTGCTGAGCTGAGGAGAAAGTAAGTGAATGTGCCGTATTCAGGGGGTTTCCCACCATGACATTTAGATTTAATGTTAGCACTGTTTGTAGACCATCTGAAGTAATTAGTAACATTCCAGTTTGTATACCATGTGCATAATTTCCCTTCTTGACAGTGTTTGCATGACATTTTTAGTCATGTCTTCCTTTAAGACTGTGCATAAACCAATATGTAGTTATTTCCTACCCTTAAGCTGTTTGTATATAATTGAAGGACATTCTCACTCAAACACTGTTTGCATACCTTTTGGAGTAATTTCCAACCTTATCACAATGTGTATACCATTTGGGATAATTTCATACCCTTTTTGGAATAATTTCCCATCCTGTTTTGTATAGTGTTTGGGGTTTACTTTCTACCCTGAAACTGTATATTATTTGTGGTCAGTTCTTCCCTGATATTGTTTGCATGCTATTTGAAGTCATTTCCTGGTTCAGTTTGTGTACTGTTTGGGGTAATTTCAGAGTGTAATTTTTGTGTGCATAGAGGTATATTCCACTCTGATACTGCCTCTGTGCCATTTGAGGTCAGTTCTCACCTTGAAATTGTGTTTATTCTATTATAGGTAGTTTTCAGCATTGCCACTGTGTACTGTTGGGGTCGTCTTCTACCTACAGATTTCTATAGTATTAGAGGAGATATTTTGCCGCCTGCTGCTTGCGTGCTATTAGTGGCAGTTTCTTACCCTGATATATTGTAATTCAGGGTCCTTTTGTCATCCCTGATGTACACTGTCTCACTTTCTTTTGTAGGTCCTTGGATAGATCAGCATCAACTTCATACTGGGCTTGTTTCACCTTAAAAATACAGATAATTTTTGTTTCTGTTTTCTAGGACCTGTTTAAAAGTAATTGCAAAGAGCTTTGAATGGGTCAAGCTGGATGTTCCTTACTGTTGGGTGTTATCATTGCGCATTGCACTGTCATTTCTAAGTGACCTGTTATGGCACTGACCAACTCAAGAGTTGCATTTCTACCACACATTCAGTGAAATACCACCAGCCATTTACATCACAAAGGACCCCTGTGAAAATCCCCACTGTAGAGTAAATGAAGCACCAGCAAGCCTGCTGCATCAGACTGCTCCCAAATAGCAGTAATGAAACACCACCTGTATCAGACTGCCCCTGCACTGCGCCATCTGTGTCCTGCACACAGACTGCCCCTGAACTGCACCATCTGTATTGTGCACACAGACTGCCCCTGCACTGCACTATCCATGTCTTGCACACAGACTGCCCCTGCACTGCACCATCTGTGTCCTGCACACAGACTGCCCCTGCACTGCACTATCCATGTCCTGCACACAGACTGCCCCTGCACTGCACCATCTGTGTCCTGCACACAGACTGCCCCTGCACTGCACCAACTTGTGTCCAGCACATAGACTGCCCCTGCACTGTACCATCTTGTGTCCTGTCCTGCATCACAGACTGCCCCTGCACTGTACCATCTTGTGTCCTGTCCTGCATCACAGACTGCCCCTGCACAGTACCATCTTGTGTCCTGCATCACAGACTGCCCCTGCACAGTACAATCTTGTGTCCTGCATCACAGACCACCCCTGCACTGCACCATCTTGTGTCCAGCACATAGACTGCCCCTGCACTGTACCATCTTGTGTCCTGTCCTGCATCACAGACTGCCCCTGCACTGTACCATCTTGTGTCCTGTCCTGCATCACAGACTGCCCCTGCACTGTACCATCTTGTGTCCTGTCCTGCATCACAGACTGCCCCTGCACTGTACCATCTTGTGTCCTGCATCACAGACTGCCCCTGCACTGTAACATCTTGTGTCCTGCATCACAGACTGCCCCTGCACTGTACCATCTTGTGTCCTGTCCTGCATCACAGACTGCCCCTGCACTGTACCATCTTGTGTCCTGTCCTGCATCACAGACTGCCCCTGCACTGTACCATCTTGTGTCCTGTCCTGCATCACAGACTGCCCCTGCACTGTACCATCTTGTGTCCTGCATCACAGACTGCCCCTGCACTGTACCATCTTGTGTCCTGTCCTGCATCACAGACTGCCCCTGCACTGTACCATCTTGTGTCCTGTCCTGCATCACAGACTGCCCCTGCACTGTACCATCTTGTGTCCTGCATCACAGACTGCCCCTGCACAGTACAATCTTGTGTCCTGCATCACAGACCACCCCTGCACTGCACCATCTTGTGTCCAGCACATAGACTGCCCCTGCACTGTACCATCTTGTGTCCTGTCCTGCATCACAGACTGCCCCTGCACTGTACCATCTTGTGTCCTGTCCTGCATCACAGACTGCCCCTGCACTGTACCATCTTGTGTCCTGCATCACAGACTGCCCCTGCACTGTACCATCTTGTGTCTTGCATCACAGACCACCCCTGCACTGCACCATCTTGTGTCCAGCACATAGACTGCCCCTGCACTGTACCATCTTGTGTCTTGCATCACAGACTGCCCCTGCACTGTACCATCTTGTGTCTTGCATCACAGTCTGACCCTGCAGAGCACCATTTGTGCCCTGCGTCACAGACTGACACTGCAGAGCACCACCTGTGTACTGCATCATAGACTTCCCTGTACTTCACCATCTGTACCCTGCATCACAGACTGACAGTACAGAGCACCATCACCTTCCTGCATGGCATTGCTACCCTTCAGTAACTGAAGCACGATTGGACTTCACCTGCATAACACCGCTACCCTGCAGTAACTGAAGCATGATCAGCCTTCTGTATTATGGACTGCACCTGCATAACACCGCTACCCTGCAGCAGCTGAAGCGCGATTGACTTACTGTTAACTAAAAGACAGCATCATCCTCAGAGTGACTACCATCTAGCCATCAGCAGCTGTACTGAGTGAGGCAGCAAACCTGGACTGGATGCAGACTAGGGTACGTCATCAATAGAGGGAAGCATGGAATTTTGTGATTTTTTTTTTTTTTTTTTTTTTTGTTAAAAAGTGTATGCATGTTTATATATATATATATATATATATATATATATATATATATATATATATATATATATATAGCTATACAGTTGTTTTTATCTGAAGCAAAAGATTCAGCTGGACACATTTCATCATTACAGTGGCTAGTAAATAAGTAACTTAATGAAATTCATACATTTAAAAACAGACTTGATGGGAAACTGGAAAAAAAACTTTCATTTAATGAAATTTGCTCTTGTCCAGGGGTGCATTGTGGCATCTAATGAGTTGCCACAATGCATTTTCATTGTTCTCATTTCATATTTATTTGAGGCATTTTTAATAAAAAAAACTTTATACACTTATTAAACCATGGCTCACATTTAGTGTATTACTTGGGAGGTCACTAGAGGGACAGTGAGAACTTCATTCATAGACTTTAATGGAAGTATCTCTGCACATGAGTGACAGTGCACCTATTTAAAACGGGTCTATATTAAATCAGCGGATGCTTAAAATAGCGAATGCTGATTTATCGACCAAAAGCTGACAATCCCGAAGATACAGAACAGCGTTTTTTTTCCCCAGAGAAAAAAAATTGCTGGGTAGTTTTCGGGATGTTGCCATTTCCTCCACTGTGGTGCAATCTCAGAGTGGGTATATTTAAGTAGGGGGTGTGGGGGGGCACAACTGTAAGTAAACATAATCCCTAGATGGCAGGTTGCATACATAATCCCTAGACGGCAGGTTGCATAATGTGGTTTATATGCATCTTCTCCATTTCCATCCTTCTGTTCATTTTCTGATAACCTGCTATATCCTTTCCAGGAGTGGTCTCAGTATGTCAGTTGCAATACATAACGTGAAGTGAGTTACATTTGTAGTTAGATGTAGCCCTGTGACCAAGAATGCTTGGTAGTGGACAAGTGGAGTGGTGGAAGGAAGATTACTTTAATCACACACTAGTGGGCAGCAGAGTACAGTCCTCTGTGTTGCCAGAGGGGAAGTGCCTGTAATGCTATATATGTAAATGGCGGCCTTAAAAGTTAGGCATATAATACAGTGTGTGTGTATATATATATATATATATATATATATATATATATATATATATATATATATATATATATATATATATGTATATGTAATATATATATGTATATGTATATATATATATATAATCTAAATGGTGGTCTTAAAAGATAGGCATACAGTACGGATTTATTTTATGCATTTTTCCCATAGTTACTAAATGCACATGAGGAGTCCGTGTTAGCTTTATTTTTTGGATGCCTGACCCTGTAGTTGAGTGTGAGAGCCTTGCTTTACAGGTTCATGTGAACTCCATAGCCTCTCCTGATAGCCATCAGGAACAAGGCTTTGAAGCTTATTCTGGGCAGGGGGAGCCTATTGTTGTAGAACATACACTGTCTTACATAACACCTGTGGGCAATTTGAAGAATGTAAGATGTTCTTCGTGTTTCACTGTTGCAGTCATAACTGTAGGGTGCTCCTGCCGGCAGGCAGCCCGAGGTCGGCCAGAATCCCAAAGTCTGGGTCCGGCGTCGGCTGTACAAGCTAGTACCCTGCCGTCAGTACGCTTTGGTACATAGCCCTCAGCCGACGCCATCTTCTCCAGTCTTTCTTGCCGTGCGGTGGAAAGCAGCTCGCAAGTCGTTGGTTGGCGATTTTCGAACAGCGTATTTTGTTGTTGTTGGTCCGAAGTTCTTACTTCTCTTCTCAAAGCTAAGTACCCCATTGGGGAATCTTTTTCTTGTTCCTCCAATGTCAGAAAAAGTTAATAATTGTATAACGTGTGGGAAACAAATACCTCATAAAGATTTCTACTCTTACTGTCTACCTTGCTTAGGCCCTGACCACGACGTTTCTTGTTGTCGGTTCTGTGCCAGGTTCAACTCTCGTACTATCAAGCGCAGGTACGATTGGGCTTTAAATTATTTTGGCAGACGCTTCAATTATAGAATGTCGTCGGACACTACCGGAATTCAAAAGAAGCGCAAAGACAAAGACAGGCCTCCGAGGTCCAAACAGGACTCGTTGCAGCTGGAGCCAGCGTCCGGTTCGGCTGTCGTCAGTGAGGCGCTTTGCAGCCCCTGTCGTCCGCCACTTCTGAACCGATGGCCGATACGGACTCCCATGGGGAGCCATCAAGGCCCACTATTTTAACTGCTGCAGGACCTTCGGACGTCGCTCCTTCAGATGGGTCCGGAACCGCTGTGCAGGTACCGGCTTCTGAGGGGGTTTTCAGGCCTACTCACATCACTATTTCAAAGGCAAAGGCAAAGACAAAGACTCCTGTTAAGTCTAAAGTTCCTGCTCAAGCTGCTTCCGAATCTACTCCCAGGACACAGAAGCAATTATTAAAGATGGCTGAAGATTTGCTTACAATGATTAGGGGTTCTCACCCCCCTCCTGAGAAAAGGCCTCGACAGGATGTTACTCTGGATTCCTCTGACCAGGCTTCTGTATCTTCTGTTTCTTCCTCAGATCAGGACTATTCCTTTCCTCCTTATGAGGATTCGGATGCTGAGGACTCTTTACCCTCGGCCTCTCCGCCTGAGGATTTCTCTTTTGGGGAAACCTTGCATGAGATGAGGGAACATTTTCATTGGGAAGGACAGGAGTATTCTGCTTCCAAGAAGAGGCTTAGGAATTTCTTCTTCTTCCTCAACATAGGCCTTTAGCTATCCCTCCTGTTTTGGACATTGTAGATGATGCTTTTCTGAGGCTAATTTGAATCCTGATTCCATGCCTCCTGCTCCTTCTAAGCCTGATAGATTTTATAGGGTTCCTGACTCTCATTTATTCTTATTTAAAACCCTTCTGCGGATCCTAAAACTATTTCTCAGGGCTCTAAGGCTGCTAAGGTTGCTACTTCTAAAAATCCTATTCCCTCTGAGAAGGATTCTCGTGCTTTAGACAGGTGGGGAAAAAAGGTATATACTTCTGCTACCCTGTCTGTAAGGGCTTTAAATTGCCAGTTTCATATGTTTAAGTATCAGCAATTTCTTTTGTCTGTTTTAAAGCAAAGCTTGCTTCCCTTCCTGCATGTGCAGAGGATAAGGAACTTCAGGATGTCTTGCATGCTACTGAACAAGTGAACAAACATAGTTTACATTGTGGTTTTGATGCTTTGGATGCTTCTTGCAGGGCTGCAGCCTCTGGTACTGTTATCAGGAGACATGCCTGGCCGTGAACAAAGTTTACCTGAACAGGTTAAGGCTAAGTTATTAGATGCCCCTGTTCAACATGATGTTCTTTTTGGATCCAAGGCTGAGGAAGTTATTAAAAAGATGGAAGAAAAGGCAAAGTCTATGCAGACTGTGAAAGATTTCTTGCAAGTTCAGCCTCCTAGATTTTCCAGGAATTGGCCCTCTAAAAATTGGTCATTTCCCATGTCTGACAGGCCTCAAAGGGGAAGATATAGACGCTCCAGAGGTTGTGGTCAAGGTCAGGCCTCTTACAGATCTAGACAATGGACTGCTTCCTCACCTAGAAGGGGAGAAGACAGATCCCAATCTCAAAGAAAGCAAACTCAATGACTCTCTCGGTTGGACTACAGGACCCCTTCACCTGGAGGCCCCTCTCGGAGGAAAACTGTCTCTTTTTTACAGAAATTGGACTCATATTACCCAGGACAGATGGGTATTGGACGTGATTTTAAAGGGTTACAAATTCCACTTTCACACTTTGCCAAGGGCTCACGGTTGGCCAGATCTGCCAAAACTTCAATGGTCAGAGGCCTTAAATCAAGTGGATGCTCTTCTGGCCATGAGAGCCATAGAGCCTGTTCCACTCTCGGAGATGGGAAAAGGTTTTTATTCAAGACTGTTTCTGGTTCCAAGAAAACAAAACTCATGGAGACCTATTCTGGACCTTTCTGTGTTAAACACCTTTTTGGAAATTCCAAAATTCAAGATGCTTACTGTGCAGCAACTAATTCCAATGCTCTCTCAGGACACCTGGATGGTGACATTGGACTTAAAGGAAGCCTACTTACACATTCCCATCAGGCAGGAGCATGGGAAATTCCTCAGGTTCAAGGCAGGTTCGAGGCACTTTCAATTCTCTGTACTGCCCTTTGGTTTATCTACTGCCCAGAGTCTTTACCAAGTGCCTGGCACCAGTAGTGGCTTACTGCAGACTTCAGGGATCCAGATTTACCCCTATTTGGACGACTGCCTTATTCAGGCAGACAGCAAAGATCTTCTACTTCAACATCTGGACTTTGTTCAATGTCTTCTCCTCCTACTGGGATTCTCAGTGAACACAAAAAGTCACATTTGATCCCTTCTCAACAAATGGTATTCTTGGGAGCCCTCTTAAATACAACCTTACAAAGGGCCTTCCTCACTCCAGAAAAACAAACTCAGCTGGCTTCTACTTTCAGCACCTTGGCAACTCTATCTCAGCTCACTGCAAGGAAATTCCTGCAGGCTCTGGGCTACATGGCTTCCTGCATTCTGTTGATTCCAAACGCAAGGCTTCATATGAGAAAGCTTCAATGGTATCTGAAAAGTGTATGGTCACAGCATTACCACGATCTGGATATTCTGATTCCTCTGATCCCCTGCCTTCAGAGGGAGTTCCTCTGGTGGTCCAGGGTATGCGCTTTAAACGAAGGGAAGCCTTTTCGTCTACCTCAACCTACTCAAATCCTAACCATGGATGCCTCGGATTATGCCTGGGGAGCACACTTTCTAGACAATTGCCAGCAGGGAACATGGACAAAGGGCCATCTTCACTGGCACATCAATCTGAAGGAAATGTTGGCAGTTCAAAATGCCCTTCTAGCCTTCAAGAACCTTTTGCAACCAGGGCCTCTGCTAATTCGCACAGACAACACCACGGTCATGTGGTACATCAACAAGCAGGGGGGTTCTCATTCGTACCCCCTTTGCAGACTAGCTATGGCTTTATTAGACACAGCTCTAAATTTGAATCTGCATCTCCAGGCTCAATTCATTCCAGGGGAACAGAATCTCTTAGCAGACAGCCTGAGCAGAAACATTTCAGATCCTCACGAATGGATGCTAGACACCAACTTATTCAACAGGATTACTGCAGTTTGGGGATGTCCCCAGATGGATCTGTTTGCATCCCATCTCAATCATCAGCTGCCTCGCTTTTGCACCAGGTCCTTCCACAAAACAGCTTGGAGAGTGGATGCCCTGTCCTTCAGCTGGAGAAGCCTTTCAGGATATGCCTTCCATCCTCTTCCTCTACTACCTCGGGTATTACTGAAGATAAAACAGGACAAGCCCAAGTTCCTCATCTTGATTGCTCCAAATTGGCCTCGACAGTTTTGGTATCCAACTTTAAAGCACCTGTTCTTGGGGCCTCCTTGGATTCTCCCTCTGAACCCTTCGCTTCTGTCTCAGCATCAGGGTCAGTTACTACATTCCAATCTCAAGACCCTTTGCCTGGCAGCTTGGCTCTTCCTCTAGTCTTCCCAAACAAGTTTTGGATGTTCTTCTGGAAGCTAGACGGCATAGCACTAGGAAATCCTATGCCTCTAAATGGAAGAGGTTTTGTATTTGGATGCAGGACCGAGGCTCGGATCCTCTGGTACCTGATCTCTCTTCTATTTTGCTTTACCTTTCGGAACTTTTATCCAAAGGACTTTCCTTTTCTTCCATTAAGATTCATGCTTCTGCTATTTCTGCTCATTTCAGTTCTGATCCTCCTGTTTTTTCTCATCCTTTGGTGAAGCAATTCTTGAGAGGGGCTAAAAATTTGCGGCATCCCAGGACCCCTCCTGTCCCTGCCTGGGATCTTAATTATGTTTTAGAAAAACTTACTTTGCCTCCTTTTGAGCCTGCTGCATCTTCAGATATTAAGTTTTTTATCTTGGAAAACTGTTCTTTTATTAGCATTGACCTCTGCCAGAAGGGTCTCAGAGTTGCAAGCTCTCATGGCTGTGGAACCATACCTCATTTTCCATCAGGACAGAGTATCCTTGAGGACCAATCCTACTTTCATGCCTAAGGTGATTTCGAAAGTGGCTTTGAATCGGACAATTCACCTTCCTACTTTCTTTCCAAATCCTCAAAATAAAGGGGAAATGATTTTGCATTCATTAGATGTGCACAGACAGTTACGATTTTACCTGGACAAGACTAAAGAGTTCAGAAAGTCTAATCAATTGTTTGTTTCTTTTGCCTCCAGTTCTCTTGGAAAACCTATTTCTAAACAAACTATTTCCAAATGGATTGCTTATGGAATCAGATTTTGTTACACTCATCATGGGAAACAGTTTCCAGGTACCATTAGAAGTCATTCTACTAGAGCAGCTGCCACTTCTACAGCTTTCCTCAGAGGAGTCCCTACCAAGGATATATTGGAAGCTACCACTTGGAATTCTGTGCATACTTTTTCCAAGCACTACAATCTCCCTCTGTTTTCTAAGACCAGGGCAGGCTTTGCCTCTGCTGTTTTGCAGGGTATTCTTGCCTCCCCTTCTTCTATCTAAAGCCTCCTCCCCTTTTACACTGCTTTAGGATTCCACCCTACAGTTATGACTGCAACAGTGAAACACGAAGAACATAGTACAGTTGTGTACACCTACCATAAATGTAGATGTTCGAGTGTCTTCACAGTTGCAGTCGGGGTTTCCCTCCCTCCTATCCCCTCTTTTTTCTCCCTTTTCCTTTTTTTGTGGTGTATTTGTGTTTCCTTGTTGGATTCATTTTTGTTTTGTTGGGGACTTCTGACATCTAGGGCAAGAAAGGCTGGAGAAGATGGCGTCGGCTGAGGGCTATGTACCAAAGCGTACTGACGTCAGGGTACTAGCTTGTACAGCCGACGCCGGACCCAGACTTTGGGATTCTGGCCGACCTCGGGCTGCCTGCCGGCAGGAGCACCCTACAGTTATGACTGCAACAGTGAAGACACTCTAACATCTACATTTATGGTAGGTGTACACAACTGTACTTTTTGCATACTGCTTGAATTTGGCAGATAGAAGGAAAATGGGGAACCCAGACAGAAGAGGAACAAACAGCTGAGTATCAAATTGAAGAGCCTCTTGCTGTGAGGCAGAAATGCTACTGTCTCTGCCACTGCCCTGCCTTTCTCCTGTACATTAACCCATACCCATGTAATGGATTTGACCACCAAAAGGACTCGGGACTCCCTAATGAAATATGTGAGCCACAATGCTGAGAACCTCAAATGTAGGAAAAAAGGACTGAAAATACAGGAGAAGAGTGAACACTGCTGCTGTCCTTTGAGCTTGTTTTTGCAGGAAGGCACCCTCCCTTGTCCACCCTGATGTGGGGGACAAACCCCTTACACTCCAGCCCTGTATATACCATCTCTGGAATCATCATACCTCAGAGAAAAAGGAATATTCCAAGAAATGGTAGTCTCAGACCTGGTATATTTAAATCTGGATTGTTGGTCATTCAATTTCCACATTCCAGGACTTTGTATTCCAAGTCCTGACATTCTAAACCATTAGTAGGCATCAGACTTGCAGTTCCACACAGTGATTTTTTTTTTGAGTTTACCAGAGTGGTAATTCTTACATCTGTTTTGTAGAATGATCAGACTTTTTTTTTTACAGATTTTTCACTCAGGTTAATGTGTTTTGCTCCAGTGCTTGTCCTCAGCTACAGTATGTGCACTAGTGCTATACCCATACTACAGACTGTGACCCAGTATTTGAGCCCTCTGCATTAGCCCATGCCCCAGTGCTTGTCCTCCTATAACAGTTCTCACCCTGATGATTATCCCTGCAGGTAGACTCCATTCCCCAGGGCTTGTCCCACTAGCTACAGTCATTACTGCAGTGCTTGTCCCTTTGTTACAGCCCACGCCCACTGCTTGTCTTTTACATTAAATATGTGCCCCAGTGCTTGTCTCCCTGCTACATTCCTTACCTAGTGTTTGGCCCCTGCTACAGTCCTCACCCCAGTGCTTGTCCCACTCATACCACAGTCCATGCCTCGGTGCTTAGCCCCACATGCTACAGTCCATACTCTAATACTTTGCCCCTCCTCTTTCTGCCTGTCCCCCTGCCTCAATGCCTGTCCCCTCTGCTGCAGTTTTTGTAGTGGAGGGAACAAGCACTGGGAAAGTTTCTCCTCAGTGGTTGTCCTGCTATACTCTTGACCTCAGCAGCTGACTCCTGCTGCAGTCTTTGTTCTCCCTGCTACAGTCCTTGTCTCAGTGATTGCCCCTACCCTCTACAGTCTGGTCCCAGCAGTTCACTCCCCATTTGTAGTCCATACCCCAGTGCTTGCCCCTCACAATACAGTCTTTGCTCCAGTGATCCTTTACTTTTCTCACCTGCTACATCCATGCTTTAAAGCTCATGGCCCAGTGTTTGTCGCCTTAGTAGTCTCCATGCTACAGTAATTCCCCCTCTCCCCAGCTACATTACTTGACTTTATGCTATTCGTTCAGCTACCATCTGTGCTGGTCTCCCCTAGCAGGTAAAGTATGTTCCCCAATGCATGTCCCCCAACTGCTACATGCTGTAGTCCTTGCTTCACTTATATTCCTTGCTATTCCTTGCCTAAGTCCTTTTTCCCCCTGCTATAGTTTATGCCCCAGGGCTTGTCTTCCACCCTCCCAGGTGCTACAGTCCATGCCCCTGGGCTTGCCTTCCAGGTGCTACAGCCCATGCCCCAGGGTTTGTCCCCCCCCCCAGCAGCTGCAGTCAGTGCCCCACAGCTTCCCCTCTTCTTTCCTCCTCACACTACAGTTGGTCCCCCAGGGCTTGACCCCCCCCTCGCGCTATTTGTCCATTCTCCAGGGCTTAATCCTCCCCCGTGTGCTACTGTTCATGCCCTAGGGCTTGTCCTCTTCACCAGTGCTACAGTCCATGTCCCAAGGCTTGTCCTCCCTCGCGTCCATGCTACAGTCTATGCCATAGCTCTTTAACTTCCTCTTGCTACTTCTGTCTGTGATGCTATAGAACCATTGTCATGCCATTGTGTAGAGTTTGCCATTTCTTATACATGACTTCATTGGTACAGTTCTTCTTTTGGCAGACACCACTGCAGCTAATCTCGCCATGTTTTAAATAGATTGGGCGGTGCAGTGGTGCAGCAGTTGGCATTCTTTGCAGAGTCTGTATGTTTTCCTACATTTGCGTGGGTTTTCTCCAGGTGCTCCAGTTTCCTCCTACATTCCAAAGACATGCAACTGGAGCATTTCCTCCCGGGCCTTTACTGAAAATAGACTCTGTCCCAGTCAGACGTCCCGGTAAACAAATGTTACATAAATAAATAAAAATTTTCGAATTGCCATTTGTGTTGCTCTATTTGAACCCCCCCCCCCCATAATTGTCAGACTACATGTGTTGCAAGTAAATATTCTTTTAGCTTGGAATCTTCATGTGCAGAATTTAACAGCTGGTAGAGCAACAGAAATAGTGTTCCACCGGTTTACCACTTCATTTTTTAAACCAGCTCACTCTTAGCCTCTTCTTTTTATTCTCCTGTAACACATAGATTCTTTCTGTAGCCGAATGATTTTTCATCCATCCCCATCTTACCTATTCTCATCATCCGTAATTGTTGACCATGTGTCAGTCTGTGATCCCACTCTTCCATGCATCTGTAACAGCTGTATGCGTTTCCTAAGGGTCCTGTAACACAGAGATGATGAGTGGAAAAGCACTGAACATTTGCTTTGTTCTGTAAGAACTTTGCATTTATTTTATCAGTCAAGTACAGTCATAGCTAATGGTAGTTCAACTGCATCTTGAAATTCCTGGATTTTTTCAATACAGATTGCATCTTTGCTACAGTTTGTTGTGGTGGTAGAAGTAAGAAGATGATCCTTAGAAAACTGTTGAACATTTATGGAAACATCCCATTGCATCTCTGGTCACCATTTCTCAAAAGTCCAGGAGTCTACTGAGAATCAGGAGCAACACACTTTGCACCTTAAACTTTCTGCCACATGGTGGCAGCACTGCTGCAAGTAGTGTGATATTTCTTCTATGATGGTTAAAAACCACAAAAAGAAAAAAATCTAGCAAAGCAAGACTTTCCACTGTGTGATACCTTAAGTCTCTTGTGTCAGAAGCGACATGGGATATATGCACATTACCCTTTAAAGATATGAGGTGTTTCAGCTAAATGGCAATTCTGAATGTCCAAGACTTTTTTTTTTTTTTTTTTTTTTTACTTTTAAGTCTAATTATGGATACAAGAGGTTTAAGGTATCACACAGTGGGAAGTCTAGCTTTGCTAGATTTTTCTTTGTGTTTTTTAACCAATTGGTTTTCCTGTGTGACCTTTTTACTCATTGTTTTAGTTTGTTGGTTGGGATATTTTGTAAACACCCTAATGTTTGTGGATATCATTTGGGTACAACATCCCTGCGTTTCCAAAAGTCAAACATTCCTCTTATGCTCTGCTGATGATGCCATAAGAAGGCAGAAACATGCATGTCCACAAATAGAGAAGTTTGACTTTAATGGTTAAGGTGTTTGACTTACAGCCACAAGGTGCAGGGTTTGATTCTCACATAGGGTAATTTGCTAGGCTTAAAATGGTCCACAAGGGCAGTTAGCCTTGTACTAAAACTATGAACTATTGGCCTGAAATTGTCCATAAATAGACTTAAAAGTAAAAAAAAAAGTCTTGGACATTCAGAATTGCCATTTAGCTGAAACAGCTGATATCCTTAAAGGGTAATTTGCATATATCCCATGTCGCCTCTGATACAAGAGGTTTACGGCATTGCACAGTGGAAAGTCTAGCTTTGCTAGATTTTTCTTTTTTAACCAATTGTTTTTTCTGTGTGACCTTTTTACTCGGTTTTAATATTTTTCTGTGATGGGTAACATACCATTGCTCATTGCATTTGGTTACAGGAAAGTCACCTGTCAGGATGGACATTTGGACGACAGTTACCAGATACTGCAAATGACTACAGTGCCATGAACAAGTGGTAATGGCAGCTCATAAATCTTTGTGCCCTGAAGAAAATATATGGATATGGCTCAGATGCCAGCTTATGGTTGGAAATTGTATGCGGAGTCATGTTGTTCTCTCATCAGTGTTTTATTCATTTCCCTGCACTCTTCTTATGCACATAGACAGAGTATCAACATTCTGAAAACAACTCTCCTAAGTCCCAAAGGCAACCTTGCAGCGAATACAAAATCTTCTTGTAAGATGATGAAATGCTTAGATTGATACAGTAGCATAATTATTTTGGCCTTAAAAAAAGGACAGATGTGTCACAAAGGATGTGCTCTGTCTGAGATCTAACACTGTAAATTTGTAATAGAAATATTTAAAATTGTGAAATTTGTTCTGTATTTTTCTTGCTTATAACATTGAGAAATTTGTTCTTTCTTATTTATAATAGTAATAATAGTAACAACAACAATGATTTTATATTGCTGTATTCACTCACGCTCCGTGTCTTCTAGAAAACCAGTTGTGTAACAGATGGATTAGGAAGTCCTGTTAGAGTTGCAGGAACATGGAAATTCCTGCAGTAAGAGAAACAGGATTTGTAAATACATGCAGTAGTCATTGATAACGAATCGAAGCAGTAAAGCATTCATCATTAAATTTATTATTTTCATGGCAGAGGCTGAAGAATCATGAATGCAAAAAATCAACTCCTACTTGGAAGCTGGTTTTTCATGGGAGAATGAGAAATGTCCTTTCAGGATGAAACTTTTTCCCCCATCATAGATTAGACATAAAAACCTGTGCTGTGTATAGATGGTTGTTTAGAAATGCCCTTATTGCATGTTTGGTGTCTAAATATTAGAAATGAGTATTATGATATATTCATTTTACAGTATCCGCTTTATCCTTTTCTAGGTCATAAGGGAGCTGCAGCCTCTTTAGACAAACAATGGGCACAAGGCAGAGAGGCAGTTCTGGCTGGGATGTCTGTTCACCTCAGGATGTGCATTTGTGCAGACAGGCGCACAGAGACATGCTGTTGATGTGATACTTTTTGGCTCATTTAAAGGTAGTGCCAGCCATGAGCCTGGCACCATGGTTGTGTGCCACTTCCAGTTTCTTTCCTAATTGCTTCTGAACAGAGGGCCTCCATGTTTAGTCTTGGAGACATTATAGTAGATGACAGAAAATGCTGGGGGCTTTCTCCAGGCATTGATGTTTCCTTTCATTGAATTTTGATAATTATTGGCAGTCATCTAGAGATCCTAATGTCAGTAGCATTTCCTTCTGAAAAAGAAGGTGGTGCATGATTTGTATTTTTTATAGGAATGAAAGACTAATGGGAGGGGCCAGGCAAACACAAAACCCACAGACGTGGCTTTTTCTGGAAAAGAGATGATAAACTTTTGTCTCTAGGTATGGAAAGTTATTTATATATTTCTGTAAATAAGGAACAAAACAAGTCCCCTTCTTTTGTGCAAATGTGTTGAGAATTTGAAATGAGAGTAAATGTGCTTTTATCAGTAAAAATGATAATTAAATAGACATAAGATGTTTTTCTAAGATACAGAGAAAATCACTGATATTTTTACCATATTGGTGATTTATACACAAAGTATAGGATTCAGAAAAAGATTTCATAGCATACAAAGCACCTGCGTGTGTCCAGGACAATCATATGGCATTGACAGTTAATTCAAAAGACTTGTGCTATTTTTAGATGAAATGCTAATGTATGCAAATGAGAAAAGAATGGGGTAGTGCATTTCAGAAACATCATGAATGCACATTGTCTAAGTAGACTGACTAAGTAGAAGTTGACGCTGCATGTATGGAAACGTCAAACTGCATGCAAGAAAATGTAAGCGTACACTGTAGAAATGCTGAGGTTGCAGCAGGGGTTTTTCACTTAAAATTCATGTGCTCTAGGCAGTGGAGGAAACGTTAGATGTTCTTCGTGTTTCGCTGTTGCAGTCATCACACTTGGGTTATCCTGCCAGAGGTAGCCCTCAGTCAGCCCGAATACCAGAGGCTTAGTATTTCTGCATCAGTTGCTGTCGCTCCAGGACTGACGTCAGGTTGTTTGTGGTATAAAATCAGGCAGCTGACACCATTACATTAGTCTTTCTTGCCGAGGAGCCCGAAGCAGAAGCAGTCCGCACGAGTGTCGGTCAGTCCCTACCCGAGTTATTTCCGAATTGAAGTTGAAGTCTTCTAAAGCCAAGACTCTTCTTTGACTAAGGATCCTGCGGATGTCTCAACCTTGGATGGGTCCGGAGCCACTGAGCAGGCACTGGCTTCCGAGGAAGATCTTCGCACTACCGATACTCGACACAAACTGACAACTTCTTTCGCGTCTTCAGTTTTTTCTAAAACTACTGAGTTTCTAAGGCCCAGGTTATGAACTACGCCTAAAAAACTGACGACCCAAGCTCAAGCGGGGAAAAAACCAAGGGGCCAAATTTTTTGGGCCAGGATTTGGACACTGTCATTCAAATAATACCTTGCATTCAAAAGAATTTTGTGGTGGGCTCAGGAATGTCACCTAAACAAGGGACTCTCTGTGACCCGGCCAGAGGCGCAGTCAGATTTTAACGACAGATGCCTCGACATTGCTTGGGGAGCTCATCTAAATGGAAAGTGGATACAAGACAAGTGGCCTGCCAGACTACAGCATCTACATATCAACATGAAGGAGATGTTAGCAGTCCAGTTTGCATTAATGGCTTTCAAGGAGTTACTTCTTCCAGGGCAGGTGTTGATTCTAACAGACAACACAACTGTCATGTGGTACATCAACAAACAAGGGGAACACATTCTTACCCGCTATGCAGGCAAGCAATGATTTTATGGGTGACTGCGCTCAGCTTGCAACTAACTCTTCAGGGCAAGGTTTCTGCCGAGCACAGAACTCCTTAGCAGATGTGTTAAGCAGACAAATCATGGATCCCCACGGTGGAAACTGGATCTTCATGTATTTCAGAAATTGACAGTGTCATGGGGAACTCCAGACATAGATCTGTTCGCTTCTCCACTAAACCACCAGCTGCCAAAGTTTTGCACAAAGGGGTTTCATCACACAGCTTGGAAAGTGGATGCTCTTTCTTTCAGTTGGAAAAATCTTCATGTGTATGCCTTTCCACCTCTGCCTCTTCTTCCAAAGGTGCTCCTAAAGGTCAGACAGGACAAGCCAAGGATGATTTTAATAGCTCCAGATTGGCCTCGCAACACTGGTACCCACTACTAAGGAGTCTGGTAAGGACGCCTCCATGGCCTTTACCTTTGATTCCACATCTGTTATCTCAGAAGGACGGTCACCTGCTCAATGTCAAGCTTCACTCTCTTCATCTAACTGCCTGGCATATTCTGTTTTGAAACACAGCAGGTCTCAACTTCCTCAACAAGTTTTAAATGTGATTATGGAAGCCAGAAGACCTAGTACAAGGAAAGTGTAATGCATGAAAAATGGAAGAGATTTTTATTTTGGAGTGCAGCAAAGAATTTGTAGATTTCTGAGCCTAATTTGAGTGTGGCTCTTCAATATCTTACTGAGTTATTGGACAAAGGTTTGTCCTTCTCTTCCATTAAGATTCATGCTGCAGCAATTTCTGCTCACTATGATTGTGACCCACCATTGTTTTCGATCCTTTGTTCAAGCAGTTTCTTAGAGGGGCAAAGAATATAAGACCCCCACGTAGAGCTCCTACTCCTGCTTGGGATCTCAATTTTGTGTTGGAAAAACTTACTCTACAACCTTTTGAGCCTGCGGCTACTGCTGAATTGAAATACTTGTCATGGAAGACTGCTTTTTGTTGGCTATTACTTCTGCAAGAAGGGTTTCTGAGTTGCAGGCCCTTATGGCAGTAGAGCCCTTTTGATTTTCCATAAGGATAGGGTATCATTACGTACTAATCCTTCCTTTATGCCTAAGGTGGTTTCTAGTGTGGCTTTAAACCAAACTATTCATTTGCCTACTTTCTATGCAGATCCCCAAAATAAGGGGAAAAGATTTTGCACACTTTAGATGTACATAGGCAGTTGCGTTATTATTTAAGCAGGACTAAGGATTTCAGGCAGTCTCAGCAGTTGTTTGTTTCTTTTGCTTTGAGTTCTCAGGGCAAGCCTGTGTCTAAGCAAACTATTTCTAAGTGGATTGGGTTTTGCATTTCATTTTGTTATTCCCATCATGGCAAGGAGATTCCAGCTGGGATTAGGCCTCATTCCACTAGGGCTACTGCCACTTCAACAGCATTTCTAAGGGGGGTGGCAACTAAGGATATTTTGGAGGCAGCTACTTGGAGTTCAGTGCATACTTTTTCTTAGCATTACCACCTTCCTCTCTACTCTAAATCTAGGGCTGGTTTTGCCACAGCTATTTTGCAAGGCATGTTGACAGCTCCTGCTTCCTTATGATTTGCCAGCCTCCCTTACCTCTGCTTTGGGATTCTACCCAATGGTTAGGACTGCAGCAATGTGGAATGAAGAACATAGTACAGTTTTGTACCTACCATAAATGTAGATGTTCGAGGATCCACATTGCTGCAGTCCAATTTACCCTCCCTCCTTCCCCTCTGTGTTTAGGGGTGGTGGTGGGTTAGGATATACTCTTGTACTTTTGTATATATTGTATATATGTTTGGTGCAGGGTGTTTTGGTTTGGGCCTTGTCTTTTTAGGGTCTTCTGACATCTGGGGCAAGAAAAGACTGAGGATATGACGCCGGTCATGCGCATTAGTACCCTGACGTCCTGACATCAGTCTAATGCGCCTTGACCGACGTCAGCCATATACTTTGGTATTCGGGCCGACTGGACAGCGGACTACCCAATGGTTAGGACTGCAGCAATGTGGATCCTCGAACATCTACATTTATGGTAGGTACAAAACTGTACTTTTTCTCCAGGTGCTCCAGTTTCCTCCTACATTCCAAAGACATGCAACTGGAGCATTTCTTCCCGGGCCTTTACTGAAAATGGACTCTGTCCCAGTCAGACGTCCCGGTAAACAAATGTTAAATAAATAAATAAAAATTTTCGAATTGCCATTTGTGTTGCTCTATTTGAACCCCCCCCCCATAATTGTCAGACTACATGTGTTGCAAGTAAATATTCTTTTAGCTTGGAATCTTCATGTGCAGAATTTAACAGCTGGTAGAGCAACAGAAATAGTGTTCCACCGGTTTACCACTTCATTTTTTAAACCAGCTCACTCTTAGCCTCTTCTTTTTATTCTCCCATAACACACACATTCTTTCTGTAGCCGAATGATTTTTCATCCATCCCCATCTTACCTATTCTCATCATCCGTAATTGTTGACCATGTGTCAGTCTGTGATCCCACTCTTCCATGCATCTGTAACAGCTGTATGCGTTTCCTAAGGGTCCTGTAACACAGAGATGATGAGTGGAAAAGCACTGAACATTTGCTTTGTTCTGTAAGAACTTTGCATTTATTTTGTCAGTCAAGTACAGTCATAGCTAATGGTAGTTCAACTGCATCTTGAAATTCTTGGATTTTTTCAATACAGATTGCATCTTTGCTACAATTTGTGGTGGTAGAAGTAAGAAGATGATCCTTAGAAACTGTTGAACATTTATGGAAACATCCCATTGCATCTCTGGTCACCATTTCTCAAAAATCCAGGAGTCTACTGAGAATCAGGAACAACACACTTTGCACCTTAAACTTTCTGCCACATGGTGGCAGCACTGCTACAGGTGGTTTGATATTTCTTCTATGATGGTTAAAAACCACAAAAAGAAAAATATCTAGCAAAGCAAGACTTTCCACTGTGTGATACCTTAAGTCTCTTGTGTCAGAAGCGACATGGGATATATGCACATTACCCTTTAAAGATATGAGGTGTTTCAGCTAAATGGCAATTCTGAATGTCCAAGACTTTTTTTTTTTACTTTTAAGTCTAATTATGGATACAAGAGGTTTAAGGTATCACACAGTGGGAAGTCTAGCTTTGCTAGATTTTTCTTTGTGTTTTTTAACCAATTGGTTTTCCTGTGTGACCTTTTTACTCATTGTTTTAGTTTGTTGGTTGGGATATTTTGTAAACACCCTAATGTTTGTGGATATCATTTGGGTACAACATCCCTGCGTTTCCAAAAGTCAAACATTCCTCTTATGCTCTGCTGATGATGCCATAAGAAGGCAGAAACATGCATGTCCACAAATAGAGAAGTTTGACTTTAATGGTTAAGGTGTTTGACTTACAGCCACAAGGTGCAGGGTTTGATTCTCACATAGGGTAATTTGCTAGGCTTAAAATGGTCCACAAGGGCAGTTAGCCTTGTACTAAAACTATGAACTATTGGCCTGAAATTGTCCATAAATAGACTTAAAAGTAAAAAAAAAAAGTCTTGGACATTCAGAATTGCCATTTAGCTGAAACAGCTGATATCCTTAAAGGGTAATTTGCATATATCCCATGTCGCCTCTGATACAAGAGGTTTACGGCATTGCACAGTGGAAAGTCTAGCTTTGCTAGATTTTTCTTTTTTAACCAATTGTTTTTTCTGTGTGACCTTTTTACTCGGTTTTAATATTTTTCTGTGATGGTTAACATACCATTGCTCATTGCATTTGGTTACAGGAAAGTCACCTGTCAGGATGGACGTTTGGACGACAGTTACCAGATACTGCAAATGACTACAGTGCCATGAACAAGTGGTAATGGCAGCTCATAAATCTTTGTGCCCTGAAGAAAATATATGGATATGGCTCAGATGCCAGCTTATGGTTGGAAATTGTATGCTGAGTCATGTTGTTCTCTCATCAGTGTTTTATTAATTTCCCTGCACTCTTCTTATGCACATAGACAGAGTATCAACATTCTGAAAACAACTCTCCTAAGTCCCAAAGGCAACCTTGCAGTGAATACAAAATCTTCTTGTAAGATGACGAAATGCTTAGATTGATACAGTAGCATAATTATTTTGGCCTTAAAAAAAAGGACAGATGTATCATAAAGAATGTGCTCTGTCTGAGATCTAACACTGTAAATTTGTAATAGAAATATTTAAAATTGTGAAATTTGTTCTGTATTTTTCTTGCTTATAACATTGAGAAATTTGTTCTTTCTTATTTATAATAGTAATAATAATAACAACAACAATGATTTTATATTGCTGTATTCACTCACGTTCTGTGTCTTCTAGAAAACCAGTTGTGTAACAGATGGATTAGGAAGTCCTGTTAGAGTTGCAGGAACATGGAAATTCCTGCAGTAAGAGAAACAGGATTTATAAATACATGCAGTAGTCATTGATAACGAATCGAAGCAGTAAAGCATTCATCATTAAATTTATTATTTTCATGGCAGAGGCTGAAGAATCATGAATGCAAAAAATCAACTCCTACTTGGAAGCTGGTTTTTCATGGGAGAATGAGAAATGTCCTTTCAGGATGAAACTTTTTCCCCCATCATAGATTAGACATAAAAACCTGTGCTGTGTATAGGTGGTTGTTTAGAAATACCCTTATTGCATGTTTGGTGTATTAGAAATGAGTAGTTATGATATATTCATTTTACAGTATCCGCTTTATCCTTTTCTAGGTCATAAGGGAGCTGCAGCCTCTTTAGACAAACAATGGGCACAAGGCAGAGAGGCAGTTCTGGCTGGGATGTCTGTTCACCTCAGGATGTGCATTTGTGCAGACAGGCGCACAGAGACATGCTGTTGATGCGATACTTTTTGGCTCATTTAAAGGTAGTGCCAGCCATGAGCCTGGCACCATGGTTGTGTGCCACTTCCAGTTTCTTTCCTAATTGCTTCTGAACAGAGGGCCTCCATGTTTAGTCTTGGAGACATTATAGTAGATGACAGAAAATGCTGGGGGCTTTCTCCATGCATTGATGTTTCCTTTCATTGAATTTTGATAATTATTGGCAGTCATCTAGAGATCCTAATGTCAGTAGCATTTCCTTCTGAAAAAGAAGGTGGTGCATGATTTGTATTTTTTATAGGAATGAAAGACTAATGGGAGGGGCCAGACAAACACAAAACCCACAGACGTGGCTTTTTCCGGAAAAGAGATGATAAACTTTTGTCTCTAGATATTACCATATTGGTGATTTATGCACAAAGTATAGGATTCAGAAAAATATTTCATAGCATACAAAGCACCTGCGTGTGTCCAGGACAATCATATGGCATTGACAGTTAATTCAAAAGACTTGTGCTATTTTTAGATGAAATGCTAATATATGCAAATGAGAAAAGAATGGTGTAGTGCATTTCAGAAACATCATGAATGCACATTGTCTAAGTAGACTGACTAAGTAGAAGTTGACGCTGCATGTATGGAAACGTCAAACTGCATGCAAGAAAATGTAAGCGTACACTGTAGAAATGCTGAGGTTGCAGCAGGGGTTTTTCACTTAAAATTCATGTGCTCCAGGCAGTGGAGGAAACTTTAGATGTTCTTCGTGTTTCGCTGTTGCAGTCATCACACTTGGGTTATCCTGCCAGAGGTAGCCCTCAGTCAGCCCGAATACCAGAGGCTTAGTATTTCTGCGTCAGTTGCTGTCGCTCCAGGACTGACGTCAGGTTGTTTGTGGTATAAAATCAGGCAGCTGACACCATTACATTAGTCTTTCTTGCCGAGGAGCCCGAAGCAGAAGCAGTCCGCACGAGTGTCGGTCAGTCCCTACCCGAGTTATTTCCGAATTGAAGTTGAAGTCTTCTAAAGCCAAGACTCTTCTTTGACTAAGGATCCTGCGGATGTCTCAACCTTGGATGGGTCCGGAGCCACTGAGCAGGCACTGGCTTCCGAGGAAGATCTTCACACTACCGATACTTGACACAAACTGACAACTTCTTTCACGTCTTCAGTTTTTTCTAAAACTACTGAGTTTCTAAGGCCCAGGTTATGAACTACGCCTAAAAAACTGACGACCCAAGCTCAAGCACCTGCTTCCATGCCTCAATCTCAAATGTTAAAATGGCAGAAGACCTTATCTTGTTTATTAGGGGAAGCCAGCTTAGCCCTTCCACAAGAAAAAGAGACTTGTCCCCACCAGTTTTATCTGACCAGGAGTCCGATGATTGACGTTTCTAAATATGAAGAAATGCAACCCTTGTCTGCTTATGAGGATTCAGATGCAGAGGAATCCATTCCTTCTGCGCCACCTCCAGAGGATTTTTCATTTGGTGAAACCCTACATACTTTAAGGGAGCATTTCCAGTGGGAGTGTCAGGACTATCCTCAGTCCAAAAAGAGACTCCGGGAATTCTTAGATTTATCATAGCCCAGACCTTTAGCCATTCCTCCTGTCCTGGATGTTGTGGATGATATTTTTATGGACTCCAGTTTAACTTCTGACACGTTTCCTCCTGCTCCCAGGAAGCCTGACTGGTATTACAGAGTCCCTGACTCTCACAAATTTCTTTTCAAGAATCCTACTGCTGACCCAGAGGTAATCTCCCAAGGACCTAAAGGAATAAAAGCAACCACAGCTAAGAATCCCACCCCCTTGGACATGGATTCCCGAGCTATAGACAGATTGGGTAAAAAAAGTATACACCTCTGCAATTCTTGCCATTCGAGCACTAAACTGTCAGTTCCACATGCTGAAATACCAGCAGCATACTGTAGAACTCCTTAAACAAAAAATGTCTACCTTTCCGGCTTGTGCAGAAAATAAAGCATTGCAGGAGCATATGCATTCTGCAAGCCAAGTTACTAGACACACTTTGCAGTGGGGCTTTGACGCCCTGGAAGCATCCTGCAGGGCAGCAGTCACAAGTTCTGTACTTAGAAGACATGCTTGGCTTAAGGAACAGACCTTGCCAGACCACGTCAAATCAAAACTATTGGACGCACCATTGAACAAAGATAATTTGTTTGGCACCAAGGCAGAAGAGGTTTTAAAAAAAAGATGGAAGAAAAATCTAAATCTATGCAGACAGTTAAAGACTTCTTGCAGGTCCAGCCTCCGAGGTTCAGTAGGCATTGCCCCTCCAAGCACTGGTCCTTTCCGGCCCCCTCAAGACCAGCTCAGACAAGACCTAGGGTAAGCGGACCCCCCCCCCCCCCCCCCAGACAGCATTATCAGGGAATGCAGAGATCTAAGAAGTGGAGTTCCTCTACTTTAAAAACAGGGAGTGCTAAGCCACCCCCTTATGGAAAGAACTCACAATGACTTTACACCTCCACCCCTTACTTCTGCCCACCTGCTTGTGCCCCTAGGAGGAAAACTCTCCTCCCATGCCTAAAACTGGGCCTCTATCACCAATGACCAATAGGTTCTCAACATAGTGTCCCAGGGATGTAAATTTTATTTCCACACACTACCTACCCCAAAAGGGTTCCCACATCTTCCTCCAAACCAGTGGGTAGAGGCACAAAACCAAGTCCATTCCCCCCTCTCCATGAGGGCAATACAGCCTGTTCCTGCAGACCAGATAGGCCAAGGTTTCTATTCCAGGCATTTCCTGGTACCCAGAAAAGAGGGCACCTGGTGCCCAATCCTTGATCTATCAATTCTAAACACCTTCCTGGTGATACCAAAATTCAAAATGCTCACCCTCCAGCAGCTTCTTCCCATGCTATCCAAAGATGCTTGGTTAGCCACCCTAGACTTAAAAGAGGCCTATCTACACATCCTAATCAGGGATTCCTGCAGGAAATACCTATGTTTCAGAGCAGGATCTGTGCACTTTCAGTTATCAGCGCTTCCCTTTGGCTTATCCACTGCTCCCAGAGTTGTCACAAAATGCCTGGCTCCAGCCATTGCTTTTTGCAGACAAAGGAATATTCATGTTTACCCCTACTTAGACGTCTGCCTGATTCAGGCAGACAGTTAGAAAAAACACCTGGCCTTTGTATGTAAAGCACCTACTGACCTCCCTGGGGTACACTATAAACGAAAAGAAATCCAAAATAGTACCCATTCAAAAAAATGTATTCCTTGGAGCAAGCCTGGACACAGCATCCTGGATGGCATTCCTTACTCCAGAAAAACAAGCCTATCTGACAGGTTACTTCTGTCAACTAACCACCAGAACCCAGTTATCCGCAAGGAAAATCCTGCAAGCTCAAGGGTTCATGGCATCCTGCATTCTACTCATTCCATATGCCAGACTGCATATGAGGAAACTTCAGTGGTACCTAAAAAGCCTTTGGTGTCAACACTCAGGACCTGGAAACCATCATACCTATGATACCCTGTCTAAGGAAAGATTTTCTTTGGTGGGCAGCAGCATGCAACCACAACAAGGGTCTTCCCTTCTCACATTCCCATGCCCAGACCATAACCACAGATGCATCAGATTATGCCTGGGGTGCACACTTGGACGGCAGGTGCATTCAGGGCCATTAGAGCCCAAATGAAATACATCTGCACATCAACCAAAAAGAGATGCTATCCATTCAGCACGCTTTGACAGCTTTCAGACCTACTGATCAAAACAGATAACACTACAGTGATGTGGTACATCAGTAAGCAGGGAGGAACTCACTCTTATCACCTCTGCAGGCTCGCCTTGACCCTTTGGCACACGGCTTCAGCCATGCAAATTCACCTGCAAGCACAATCCTGCCAGGCTCCCAAAACTCTCTGGCCGACAACTTAAGCAGAAACCTCCTAGACCCACACGAGTGGCAGCTAGACCAGAACACCTTCAACCTTGTAACCCAGAAGTGGGGCACTCCGAAGGTCAACCTCTTTGCTCCCACAACAATCACCAACTCAGCAAATTTTGCACCAGTGACCTCACAGCAAGGCCTGGAATGTAGAGCCCCTGTCCTTCCAATGGGTAAACCTCTTGATCTATGCATTTCTCCCTCTTCCTCTACCTTCAAGGGTACTACTCAAAATAAGGGAGAAAAAAACAAGAGCAATCTTGATTGCCCCAGACTGGCCATGCCAGCACTGGTACCTACTGCTGCGCAGTCTGTCATCCCTGCCACCATGGCACCTACCTCAGATCCCAACTCTCCTGTCCCAGCAGAACGGAAAATTCATGCATCCACAATTGCAGACCCTGAACCTGGCAGCCTGGCTTATTCCCTGACCTCTCTTCCAGTTGCCATTCTAAGTAAGCAAGTCCTGGATGTTATACATGAGGCCCAGATGCCCCAGCACTAGAAAATCCTATGCTGACAAGTGGAAAAGGTATTGTATCTGGATCTAGGCTAAAGGAGCTGAAACATCATAGCCCTCCCTACCTCTCATCCTGGATTACCTAGCAGACCTACTACACAGGGGGCTTTCCTTCTCTTCTATTAAAATCCATGCCTTTGCCATCTCTGCTCATTACAGCACGGAGTCACATCTCTTTTCTCACCCTCTCATCAAACAGTTCCTAACAGGGGCTAACAATTTAAGGCCACCCAGAAGAGCTCCTACCCCAGCTTGGGACCTTAACTTTATGTTGGAAAAGCTCACACTACCCCCCCCCCCCTTTGAGCCTGCAGCTTCAGCAGAGTAAAAAATCCTTTTTTGGAAAACAGCCTTGCTTCTGGCCATCACCTCAGCTATAAGAGTTTCAAAGCTACAAGCACTCATGGCAGTAGAGCCCTTCATCAGTTTTCATGCTGACAGGATCTCCCTCAGAACTAACCCAACTTTCATGCCTAAAGTGGTGTTCAGTGTGGCTCTCAACCAATCTGTTAATTTGCCCAACTTTTTCCCAAACCCACAAAACAAGGGGGAAAGGATTCTGCATTCTCTAGATGTGCACAGACAGCTCAGATTCTACCTGGATAGGACTAAATATTTTAGGAAAACTGACCAGTTGCTAGTCAGCTTTGCAGCAGGGGTAGAGGGCAAGGCCATATCCAAACAAACAATCTCCAAATGGATAGTACACTGTATCCATTTCTGCTACAAAAACCACGGGAAACTGCCCCCTAAGGGGGTCAGGACACATTCCACCAGGGCAACCTCCACCTCTGCAGCTTTTCGCAGAGGGATCCCTACAAGGGACTTCCTGGAGGCTGCAACATGGAGTTCTGTTCATACTTTCACCAAGCATTACCACTTGCCTGTCTTCTCCAAATCCAGGGCAGGCTTTGCAACCGCAGTCTTGCAGGGCATCCTAGCCAGCCCCCAGTCTTCTTGACTGCCTCCACCATTTTCTTCAGCTTTGGGAATCAACTCAAGTGTGATGATTGCAACAGTGAATACACTTAACATCTACATTTTTGGTAAGTGTACACAGCTGTACTTTGCACTATAGAACCATCTGCAAGTCTGTGCAGTCCACATAATAGCATGTAACTGACTAGCAGATTATTGACAGATTCTCAGTGGACCATGAATTATTAAGGATCATCTCTAAAGTGCCAACCACATGCAGCACTGTGTACCTTTTCTATTCCTATGGATACTACATTGGGTTTCTCGTTGATTCATTCTGGCAACAGGGACTTTTCAAGGTCTCCCAGGCATCTGCCTTGAGGGTAATGGATATAGTCCTAAATTGCTGCGGCATAAGGATGATCTCATGCGGTTCATCTAGACACCACAGGAGAGAGCAGCAGCATTCTTGGTTCTGTGACATTATCCTTTTCCGAAAGAGTCAGTGTCATGCCTAGCTTCTGTGATGTCTTCTTCCCCAGAGAGACAGCAGTATGTGTGGCTTCCATGACATCATTCTCTTCCCCAGGAAAGATAGAGAAAGAAAGACACTACTATACATAGCTTCTGTGGCATCCCCTTCCCTGAGAGAGCCAGCACCATTTGTGGCATCTATGACATCATTCTCTTCTCCCCCCGGGTGCCATTAATTACACACATCAACAGGAGGGGCTACCATTCTTTTAACTTTCAAGTTATCTGCATTGCAGATGGCCGGTGCTCTAGCAGGGAGTATGATACCAAAGTAGTAGGCCTGTGCCACTGTTTTCTATGTGGCACCTTCCAAAGGACACCTTGTTGCTTTTCAGTATACATGTCATAACGTATGCTCGTTGGTTATTCTTTTCATTAACTACTCTGTCATAACTCCTAGTAATGTATTTATCATACTGTGTGTTTCTATAGTCATTCTGTTTAGTAACCACCTCCTTATAGTGCCTAGTAATGTGTATATCATACTGTGTGGACATTTTGGTCATGCTGTTAACTACCTCACTCTTAGTATCTCCTCTTCTAGAAAACACTGGTGCTTGAAAAAGCATTACCAAGGAAAACTTCAGAGTGGATGTGCAAGTGTAGCCTATTGTCCAGGCACTGACATGTTGGGCATGGATTCACCAGTGGAGGAAGCACTCTTAATGTCCTCTTATCACTGACTTCCTTCTGACTAGGTTCATAGGTTCATAGATTAGTACTAAGCTAACTACCCTTGTGGGCCATCTCAAGCCTAGCCAATTGCCCCATGTGAGAATCAAACCCTGCACCTTGTGTCTGTAAGGTAAACAGCTTAACCATTTTGCCATCCTCCCACCCCTAATGCTGTTTATGGTCAGTTAACGTGCTGTCTTTACTGACTTCTCAAATGCCGTTGATATTGTAAGTCACAAATGTTTTCTGAACACCTTATTCAAACTCAGCTTTAACCCAAATTCAATTTCCTTGTTCCTAGCTACCTTAATTCAATTTCCTTGTTCCTAGCTACCTTGCTGAGTGAACCTTTCTGTTAAAAAATGAAAATGTCAACATCAGCACCCACAGATGTCTCATCAGGAGTACCTTCAAGGCATATTCCTGAGCCCTGGTTTTTACAGTCATCATTAATCACCTCCCAGCTGATCTCCATTTAACCAGTACATAACATAGTATTTTATGCTAATGAAAATGTTGTACTGCACAGATCCCTCCTCTCTTGATGTCATCCTTCGGGGCCTCCAGACTGACCCACCCAAACTGTCTGTGTGTTTCCAAGCCAAAGAGCTGATCCTTAACACAAGGAATGCCAAATGAATGGTCTTTGCTATGCTCCAAGACTTAAAACACTCCTGTACTCACCCTTACCTGTTATAGTAACCGCACTTAAGTGTCCATGGCCCAGTGTGTGATCCAGCTGTGTCAGTGAACAGGTGGATAGTCATCTTAAATGCAAAGCTAGACAGAACACTGTGTGGACACTTAAAAAAGGAATTTATCATAACTTGGGGCACAGCAGCATTTGGCAAGGGGGTATTGCAAGCAAGGTGTGTTTAACAGGGTGAGTATTCCTAGGAAAATAATAGCCCATCCAGGGGTGATGTGAGGTCAGTTGATGAAGGCAGAGGCACACTTCACCTCTTGGAGTTATATTTCTCCTATAATGACAACCCTGGAGGGCATTACTGCACTTAGATAATGGACTGCTAAGTTGTTTATTTGCATGTTTTATTTATTAGTATGCACATTTTCTATATTTTTGATATATATATAATTGTGCCCATGCTTAGTGTTTGAGTTGCATATGTAATTGGAGGAAGTATTTTGCATCCAAAATGTAAATTGTATGAGTATTTAAAGTCCACACACCAACACGCAGATGTGCCCAGCAATTACAGCCACTTTCTTGACCAGATGCACCTCACATGTTTCATTGTGGTCAAATGAATAAAAAAAATGTACAGTGCAAGGCACTACAACTTGCTGTTGCCTCTCAACTCTTCCTGAGTTTGCAGAACTTCCCTGATTTTTGCCTTGTTTTTGCTTTGCCCATCAGAAACGTTTGATTTTTTTTTTTAAATCATTGAGGATTACGATGAGTCAGTGAAGCCGTAAATTATAGTTTTACACTTCATTTTGTTCAGACAGTATGTGTGTTGATAAGGCCTTTTAGTTTTTCCTTTAAGTGAATTAGGGTTATATTTAAAATTGTCCCTGATTTTAGCACTTTCTTGCCCATTATTGTTGACTTTGTCAAAAGTTCTTGAGCAAAGAAGTTGAATAATTGCATTACTTTTTCTTTATTTTTTTGTTCCAGCTTGCTGAATACAACTTTTTAAGTTTCCATTTGGTAATAGAAGCATAAAATGGCAAGTCCTTGTAACTATTGCCGCAGTTACTTTTGATAGCTGAGTTTTTGTTTTACGGTATCCATCAAAGCTACATTTAGCAAGTAAAAATATTTATTTTATTTATTTTTTTGCAGTTCATGCTTCATGACAGCTTAATATACTGCAGTGACACAGTGGATTTGTTTTTTTTACTGGGCAATATCCATACATTAATACCTGGTTTGAGAATATTTGTTATCCAATAGGATATTGTATGTTTTACCCATTATCGAAGTACAACTGAAATATGTGCTTCCACTCCCAGAGCAGTTCAAGAAAAACCTCTGTGACCTTCCAACAGTATCATACCACAACTTTAGATTCATCTTCCGGTCTCAGCAACAAAACCTCACTGTATCTAATGTTCCTGTACAAATTAACTTCCAGTTCTAGACAGAGACAAATCTAATCTTCCTTTCCACAGTACTTAGACATTCATAATAATCTAACAACTCCATAACTTCAAGCAGATGTACTCTGTCTTATACATCCTGCAGTCTTGGACCTCGACATAATAATGTCATTAAGGCACAGAGAGGTACAAGCTGACTTTACAGATCTGAGTTCACCTTTTTCAGTCTTCACATCAGAACTCTGGGAAAAACCTCCCTGCTAATATTGGTGTGTCCCACCTTCCCAAGATTTTATATCTAAACTTAAAAGTTCATCTTCAGCAAAATTCCACCTGTACCTGCTCCTGCTTCACAAAATCAGCAGTAACCGAAACCATGATTGTCCCCCCCTAGCCTTGCTTCATCATACTTCGCACACTGGAGCATCCTAACTTCGGTAGGAGGCTTATTAAGCATATTGTATCACACTGTAAACTTATGTAAATACGTGTAAATATTGTTAGGTTTGCATGTTATGAGATTGGTAGATTCATATCTGATCATACACTGTAAATTGTCTGTACAGATATGCTGTGTAACTATGGAATTTATGTCTATGTGCATAAACAGTCTAGGTTAGAATGTATTGCTTGACATTTATGTATTTTAACCCTAAAATGCTGCTCCATAACATTTGATGTCCTCTAAGATTCGAGAAGGAAGTGAAAAGACTGAGATATACATGTACATTCTGCACATACAGTAAATACCTTGACTGGGTGTCAGCTAGACATCCTTATATGCAGTTTTTAATAGGGTGGTTAGCCTGACTCGAGTAAAAGAGCCATTAAGTAGAGTTTAGGAAGGCAAGATTAAGAGAGAGGGTTATCCGGGCACAATCAACTTCTTTCAAACGTATCTGAAGAGGAGATATGTTTTTCCAAATCTATACCATCATGTATCATGTACTTCCATATTATCTCAGGCTGTGGCTAAAATGAGTCCACTAGAATCAGTCGACTACACTGGTCAACTAACATTCAGTTAATCAGTCAGTAAGACGCATGTTTCTGGATAATGCAGGTCTCACTTTTAGTTTCAACAGAAGCATAGACTGTCTTTTTATGCCATTCTTCTTGAGCTCATCTTAACTGAACTGCCTAGGTACAGAATTATTCTAGCTTTTAATAGCCCAGATATGGCCACAGGTATCAGGTGTTCTGCATGTGCCTTCCAGGTAGTCTTATCCCATTAACCCTTTTGAGCCTTAGCCAGAGCAAAACTTTCAATGTTGTAGGCCCCACCACCATGTCTAGCATCTCCAACTCATAACACTGCTTCAGCCCAGGGGAAGGAGTACACCTCAAATACAGGAGTCTAGTTTGATGAAAGATTTTTTTTGGAAAAATGTCATTAGTAGAAAACTTGGCCTTTTTTGTGGTCCTGAAGATCAGCCCACTGGCTTCCCTTCTTTTACACAATTAAGCCATTCGGTTCTCTATCAGGGCAAAAGTCCATTAGCCCATCCATTCGCTGTTGGAGGTGAGTCTGGTGTTGGGGAGTGGGCCAGTGTGCAGATCCTGTTCCCATCCCTGCATCAGTCTTATAACTGCCTCAGGAGGTCCTTTCGTGCTGGTGTGCATGACCTCCCAGACCGGTGGCACACTACTTGCTGTGCAAGCACACTGGGCTCTTCCTGCTGCAGTGATGCACCTGCATTCTTGTTGGTGTTACCAGTGGAGCTAGCCCAAGCTACCTCCCTCACCCCAGGTTGAACACCTCTGTCCACCATGAGCATCCGTGCTGCTAGTCAAACATGAGTCCTCTAGGGTGCAGTCAACACTTTATCCCTGTGCACCATATGGTTGAGTAGGACATTTTGTATTTGCCCAGTCAGTAGACATTCGTTAAAAACTACTTTCAGGATGTACAAATAGTAAGTCACTGATGCTTTACCAAAATTTGATCAGTCTTGAATGATTAGTGAGGCTGTTGGATTTAGCAAGCTTGATAACTCTATTTTTGAGTTAAACTTTTGTTTTTAAATTTGTTAAACCTTACTGCCTGTCTTTTGGATCACCAGACTCCTGTCAGTCTGAGAGATAATGGTGTAGCCATCATTCAAGCAGCCATTGGAGGAATTTTTGCTTTATGCCTTTTCTTTTCTCAACTTGTGTTTTCTTTAGTTTTCACAGATGGTTTGGCGAAATTTTGGCATGAAGCTGTGTTCTTTTATTGTTCTATTTGCAGCAAGATAGAACTTCTTTAGCCCAGACCCATGTCACATTCATAAGGTCTTGCTATGAAAATAGTCTGAACATTAGGTGCTTTGCTAATGCAAGTCCAGCATATGCCCCAGGAGTGAATTTCCAAATTTCCATCCACTCCGCAGGAATGGTTTTAAAGAAGGTCGGGGTGCTGCATTGTTAGAGCTGGAGTTTATTTCCTGGGTATCTGTTATACTAACGTTCTGAGCTTGTTGCGGTGAGGATTAGATCCTTACACTGTCGCGTTTGTGGTGTTTCTAGTTTTATGAAGGTGAAGGTGGTCAGACAGGGCAATTTCTTTAATAGCCTGCATGGTAAGCAGATGTCACAGTGTAGGATACAAAAGCGAACTGACAGGACTATTAATCTACCAGAAATGTTTTTGATTAGGAAACATTGTGACCTTTCTTGTTGGGCAAAGTGTTTGGAACGGTGTATGTGGATGAAAGTGCATTCTGTTATAGGTCTAATAAGGGGTAAGCAGAGATGAATGTTAACTTTAGGTCTAGGTGGTATGCTTTTTACAGTTAATTGCGCAAGGCAAAATTATTTCCTGACTACAGTTGATATGATGGTGAAATAATCATTCTCAATGAATGTGTCTAAATCCATAACTGTGTCAGCTTTGGTGGTGGTGGAGTTATTCATGTCTTTGGTGCAGGATGTTTGGATTCGTCAAGGGTAGGTGATGCTTACTCAACATGGTGGATTTCTTTGGAAAAGGTCACCAAAGCAGTGGATGAAGACAAAGTGATACACATGCATATCTTGATCTGGCAAAAGCTTTTGACACAATTCTCCACTCAGGCATAGTAAAAAAGGTAAATAAAATACATAATAAGCCAAGCTGTTCAACCATTTCACTTTAGTCTCAGTACATCAGAAGAGGTGTTGGACTTCAGTTATAGGCAGTCTTTGATAAATTTGGAAAGAAGGAGCTCCTTTGCATGTGGGTATTGCAGAGTGTCCCAAAATTATGAATTTAACTGAAACCAAGCTCAATGGAAGGAAATACATCTCCAGAGAAAGATTTGACTGTGAATCATGTGGGGTAATGTATATTATTGGATGTGAGGCAGACAAAGCATAAGGTTAAAATTCGTATTCTGGAACATTTTAGGTGTTAGGAAGTGTAATCTCAAAAGTCCTGTAGCAGAACATTTTCATAAGGTCCATCAAAGTTCAGGTGCTAGTTTCTTTTTCAATGTTTTAGCCCAGCCTTGTTGATGTACTGAGATTAAAGTGAAGCAGTTGAACAGCCTGGCTTATTGTATATTGTGTTATTTTGTAAGATTTGCACAAACTTGTGAATTGTGATGTCTTTAGAAAAGGATACTGAGTGGGAATAAACTCCTCTGTCACTGTTGGATTGCCAGCTTGTTCACAAGTAGATAATCAAAATAGGGAAAATTACCTCCATAAAGAGATCGACTAGCTGCGGTGGTGCAGTGGTTAGCATAGTCGCCTCAGAGCAAGAGGTTCTCCCATTCAATTCTTAGCTGGAACACCTTCTGCGTGGAGTCTGCATGCCCTCCCCGTGGTCGTGACGTATAAAGACATGCAGGTAGCTGCGTGCATGAATGGGTGTGCCTTCTTTGAAGGTTGGGCGTTGGGATGGCAACTCGGTACTGTAAAAATCCACTGCCAATCATTAGTGGACTGGAGTTCCTCTGTGGTGACCCCTAACTGGGAAAAGCCGAAAGACATTATTTTACCTCCATAAAGAAATCGGTCACCAGTGGAGTCCCATAGGGTGCTGTGCTAGGACTTCTGTTTGGTATCTACTTTTCTGAAGTAAAATCCAATATCAAAGGGTTCTGGTCGACTAAGTTTGCAGATGACTGTAAGCTAGGAGCAGTCATTGAATCCCCAGATGATTTGGCCATCCTTCAGGAAGGTTTGTCTCTAATAAATAACTGGTGCTCGAATCGTTGTTTGAAACTGAATGCCAAAAAAATGTGTTAATTGTATCCTTTGGAAAGCCATCTCCCCCAGGGAACTGCCACATTGACAATGCCCCTGTAAAAGTTGACCCAATTGTTTGGGATTCGTGAACTTGTGTAGACAGTGACCTAACTTTTGAACAGCACGCGTCTATTGTAAGAAAGTCCTATATTGTATAGCTTATAGACAAAGGGATTGTGTCTAGATCTAAGTATGTCATTGTCTGCCTTTTACTTAGCCCTTGTCAGGCCAATTATGGAATATAATGACCCCTTTGGCTTGTATCTGTCCAGACACATTCAATAACTGGAATGCTGACAGAGATACCTTACTAAAAAGATACAAACCCTAAACAACATGTCTTACATGGACTGACACAAAGCACTATCACTGTACTTTGTATTCTATTGACTCCTAAGAGGTGACATGGGTCTGGCATACAAAGCATCCTCTGACCCATTTCTGATGGATTTACTGCACAGCCGCAAGTCAAATGACATCAGAAATACTCTGTCTAGGGATCTAAACCTCTTCTTCAACATCAACAGAATTGTTTGGAGGGACAGCTATATTTCACAGAGGATACTGCTTCTGTGGAACAGAGTACCTATCCACATAAAACAAAGTTCATCCTTTTCTACTTTTACGAGCAACATAGATCTGTGGGTGGGAAACAGAAAATTTACCCCAGGACTGCCCTATGCACTACTGTACAGAGGCAGCACCTAAAAGCTTTACCCCATGCATGGGTCCCTTCAAATTATCCATGGTATGGTCACAGTTATTCTTATTAGGGGTAATACATAATTATCAACAATGGGATGTGTACAGAGGCAGCACTTAAAAGCTTTACCCCATGCATGGGTCCCTTCAAATTATCCACGGTATGGTCACAGTTATTCTTATTAGGGGTAATACATAATTATCAACAATGGGATGGGTAAAGTCAGTTTATGACCAAACGGCATAGGTTATTTTGAGCACAAATAGGGAAATTGACTGAGCTTAAAGTGGCCCACAAGGGCAGCTGGCCTAGCACTTATTTATGAACCTATGTTCCTCTCTCTCAAATAGCAGTATGCTGCATTTTTCACACTGAATTGAAGCCCATAGTCAGCATTCCAAGTGCTGGTACAGATCAATCCATCTTGCATGATGGAGTTCAGTTTAGCCTGTCAGTTTACAGCAGCTCCGAGTTTGCAAGTGTTAACGTCAGTTTGAGGTGTGGGGCAACATTAGAAGCAAGTGTTTTTGAAGATGAAGTAGAGACTGTACTCACAATTATAGTACGATCAGCCTATCAGGTTACACAGGGGTTAATATTTAGACAGATGAGCTTGTCTACACTGCCAGAGTGAGAAATAGACTTGAAGGCCTTAGCCAAATCCATATAGGGAATATGGGCAGGCTGGCCATTATATTATGCTCTGGTAACTTTTACAAAGAAGTTACGATTGATTAAGCTGGATCTTTCTTTGGCAAAACCAAATTGATTGGGGTTGAGAGATTGTAGGTTACATATTTGATTGTTCGTGAGCTTGAGTATAATTTGTTTCATGACCTTGCATATAATTCTAGTATTACCAATTAGTCCTTGGTTCCCTGGGTCAGAGGTGGGGAGCACTACAGTGGCTGTTCTCCCGACGTCGGGCACCAATAAAGCACATTTAGCAAGGGTAAAAAGATGGCATACATTTGCTTTTTTTCAGTCTTGCTTCATGGTAGCTTAACTAGAAGCTTTATACTCTTATTGTAGAATTCTACTAATCCATCATAAGGGTTTGCTTTTGAATTTGTCATACTTTTGACTGATATGGATGGGTGCCTCATCTTGGGTATTTAGGTAAACGTAGAAATCGGAGGTACGTATTGTGACAATGTGAGTTGTTGCTGTCTGTGCCAGGAAGAATGGGGCAGTGCATGTGTAGTATATGCCAGCATAGTTAGCTGGAGCTTTGTAAGTAGTTTTGTAAATAATTCTGTCATTTGACTATCACATTGACTTGCACAGATGCTTAAGTTAAAAATGCGTTGACAGTGTTATAACTGGTTAAATGTTTATGTTAAAACAAAGAATTCTATAATTTTCAAATACTGCCACAGATCTTAGGCTCTAAGTCTGTACTGTAACAGAGTCATGTGATCAAATGTGATGTCATTCTGTAGCCAGCACTGGGGATGGAACTCACAGATGAGCTTGTTTTGTTTTCCTTGGAACCTGATATAAAAATCTATGACAGTTATCACAGTCAGTTCAGTTGTAATCTGTGTAAGTTGGAAGGTCATCTCCTGGCCTTGTAGAAGTAAGATTCGGCATCTAATCTTGCCTTGCTGTATTAATTAAGTTAGCTAGGGACCTTTTCTTTACATGGTCAGAAATTACAGTGAGATTGGCTAAGTATTGTTTTTCTGCATCTGCTTGAATCTGTCCAACTGTTATTTTAATTTCTGCTGTGATTGAAACTGTTTATTCTACTTAAATATTTAATAATCTCATGTTTTCTGTTTTATTATTTATTATTAAATATGTTATACCTTTTGTTGTGGCTGGACTTTTAGAGATTTCTTTTAACATCTTGAGAGTACTTGTGCTTATTCTGGTGACTCATTGGCCACTCCAGAAAGCCTTGTTGCTTGGGTTACACTCTGTCATTTGTTAGTATTGATTTTACTCCATATAATTGGTTACTCTTGTAAAAGCCTGACAGTGACTGGCTGGTGGCAGCATTGTTACCTTATTGTTTGGGCACAAGAGGGCACAACTAGTAAATCTGTGCCAGTCATTCCCAGGAGTGTGTGTGTGTGTGTGTGTGTGTGTGTGTGTGTGTGTGTGTGTGTGTGTGTGTGTGTGTGTGTGTGTGTGTGTGTGTGAAAATCAAATACCCAGGTATGTGTGTGTCAGTCACTTGGAACTGCTCTTGGGGAAAATTGTGCTTGATGCAGAGAGCTGCATTTGAAATTACTGTGTGAACCCATCCCTGTTTTAGTGAAGGTCTCTCATTGGTATCCAGTGATGAGGATTGAGGCTGCTTGATTACTGGCCTGGGGTAAAAAGGGTCCATCACATATTGGTGTCAGAGTGGTGGGACATTAATTGAACTTCAGTAGCCTGTGAGTATTTGTCAGTGAAGGTGTGTGTACTCTCAACAGCCACAAGGTAAACATTCAGAGTTTACTTATAACAACAGTTTTATTTTTGTTAGTTTAGTATAGTCAGGAAAAGCAGGCAAAGATGTCAGCAGAGGATTATGAGAAGCTGATAAATAACCAGTTGGACATGATGTGCGAAGCCAAAGGACAGGTGCATGCTAACTGGACTAAAGTGGAAATTATTTCAGCTTTAATTGCAGCTGCAGAGCAGACCAGTGGCCAGGAGGACAAACCAAATCTGGTGGTGGGAATATGTAGTTTTCAGAAAAAGGACAGTTCATCTTTTCCTCAGGGGACTTAAAAATCTGTCTGGAGTTAGAGTCTTGAACTGGAGGCCAAACGATTGAAGACTGAAGAGAAACTGCGGCGTTTGGAGGCTGAAGAAAAGGAGAAGCAGCGTCAGCATGAGCTGTGAAGTTGGGAGACCGAAGAAAAGGAGGAGCAGAGTTGGCATGAACTGGAGTCCAAACATTTAGAGATCAAAGAAAATGAGAGACTGCGGTGAATGTAGTCTGAAGAAAAAGAGAAGCAGCGATAATATGAGAAGGAGATGCTGACCCTTCGTCAGGGTCATAGAGGTAATGGGGAAGGGAATAACCAGACCCAGAAGCAACAAAGGTTAGTAAATTTTTTCCACAATTTGGAGAGGGGGGGTGACTTTTATAGTTTCTTTCATATATTTGCAAGAGTATGTAAACAGTATAAAGCTGACCAAGAGCTCTGGGTATGGTTCCTGACACCCCCTGGTAAAGCTGTAGCCTGCTGTTTCTAAATTGTCAGATGATGATTGTTTATGATAGAGTAAAACAATGTATATTGAACTGTTATAAGTTAACACCTAAAGCTTACAAAAAAAGTTTCATGACCATGGTCGCAAGGCAGATGAAAGTGTATGTGAGTATATTGCTGAGTTAAGTACCCACTTTCATAGGTGGGTGAGTGGGTGTCAGGTTACCACTTCTGAAAGGCTGGCAGGCCTTAATACTTTGCCGGAGGATATGAGAATTTGGTTGGCAGACCGGGAGTGTGACTCTGCAGATGAGCTGGGGAGAAAAGAGAATCTCTATTTGGCAAGCGGGGCATCACTGCACAAGAAGGGGATACCCATTGCCTCACATGGATATAAAGAAACTCATGGTGGGCAGCCTAACCCACCTCAGCTGAGTTTACCAGTAACAGGGGAAGACAATAGTTCAGGTACATGGCCAGGATCAAGGATTATATGTTTTAAATATAACCAAAGGGGCCATGTAGCATACAGATGTCCATTAAAGCAAGGTGGGGAACAAAAGGTGAGGGTGCCAGCAAGTGGGAATAACAGCGTGCCAGTAATAAGTTGTTTGGAGACAACAGGGGTACCAAACTCTCAGCTGAGTTTGTATCCTATCTTAGTGGATGGACGACAGGTTACTGCTAAGAGAGACGCAGCCTTTGACATAACCATTGTGAAGCCTGCAGTGGTTAAAGAGCAGTACTTGCTTAGACAGTCCACTCCAATCAGAACTTTAGGAGGGATCTCATTCCAAATACCTTCGACCAGGGTTTACCTTGACTGGTAGGGTGGAAAAGGAAGGAAGCAGCTAGCTTTGTTTGAGGATATTCCTGCAGATGTCTTGATAGGGAATGATTTTGATAATGTAGTACTTTGTGTGCATGCAGTTACATGCAGTCTTGCTTGGAGACAGACAAGTAGGTCTGATAGTCTGGGGAGACCCAGATAGACCCCACACCAGAAGCTGGGGCTGTTGATGTGGCTATTTCATGGAGGGAGCTACCATGGGGCTGGTGATGTGGCTATTTCAGGGAGGGTGCTACCCTGTAGCAGGGAGCCCGAAAGTGAGCCACAGCTGCTGGTTGGTACTGATGTTCCCATAGACTGAGTGACTGCAAGGACAGAGGTGAGTGATCGTGCCCAGGTTGACAGTGAGGCACTGCTCTCAGAAGATACTAGGCTTCCTGTGGAAGGGGAGCTGGGGATTAAAGAAAATCATACAGTTGGACTGCTTGTGTTGTGTTCCAGTATTTCAGCACAAAAGTGGAGTTGTCAAGCTCAGCTTTCAGACCCTACCTTACAAGGCTCCAGGGATGTAGCTAAGGAGACACCTGATGCTGAAGGAAAAGGGGAGCCTGTATACTGGAGCAAAGGGGTTACTGTGTAGAGAATGGAACTCTGAGGGAGGGCTAGAGGGTGAGGTAATGCAGCAGTTGGTGGTTCCTAGAGCCTACCGTCTGGCACTTCTAGCCATAGCCCATAACATTCCTTGTGCAGGTCATATGGGCATAAAGCGTACCAAGAAATGTATTATGCAGAACTTTTATTAGTCTGGGATTGCAAAGGATGTAACAGGATACTGCAGGACCTGTAAACAGCGCCAAAAGATAGGCAAGGCAGGGAACCAGGTCAAAGCTCCGTTGATGCCTTTGCCTGTGATTGAGGAGCTGTTTCAGAGGGTAGTTATAGATATTATGGGGTCTGTGAGCACCCCAAGTTCCACAGGGAAGAAGTATTTCCTGGTGGTAGATTATGCTACTAGATACCCTTAGTTGGTGGCTCTGTCCTCCATTGAGGCAGAGAAGGTGGCAAATGCTTTTCTAGAGATTTTTAGCAAGGTAGGTTTCCCGAGAGAAATGCTGACTGACAGAGGTGCCAATTTCATGTCAGACCTGCTAGCTTGTCTGTGGAAGTTTTTTGGTGGAAGTGTTGTGGAATGAAGTACCTAAAGAACACTCCATACCACCCCCAGACTAATGGTGTTGTGGGTAGGTTAAACTCTTCACTAAAGACCATGATACAGGCATTTGTAGACCAGTTTAGGAGAAAGCAGGACACATTTGCTCCATCTGCCATTCCCATGCAGAGAGGTACCCCAGGAATCCACAGGTTTTTCTCCATTGAGTTTCTGTATGGGCATAGGGTGAGGGGGCCTTTAAATTTAATTCAGGGTGAGTGTGAATCCCATAAGGAGTCTGCTCTAGCATATGTCCTAAACCTCAGGACAAGGCTTAGGGAGCTCATGGGCAGAAAAAGGTCTGGTGTGACAAGAGTACTCAAGCCCGAGGAGTATGCTGTGGGACAACAGCTTTATGGTGCTCATTCATGTTAGACACAGTAAGCTGCAAGAAGCTTGGGAGGGGCCCTTCAAAGTGATAAGGAAGGTCAGTAATATTAATTACATGGTAAACCTCCTAGGCAGGAGGCAAGGGGGACAAATTGTACTATGTTAACATAATGAAGCCTCAGCATGTCAGGGAGGTCCTAGGTAGACTGCAAAGGGCAGAATTGACCATTAAGCTCAGTAAGTGTCAAGTGGGTATGGCAGAGGCCTCCTACCTCGGACATAGAGTGGAGAATGATAAGATTAGGCCAGAACCTGCCAAAGGGGAAGCTGTTCAGGCGTGACCTATTCCTGTTACCAAAAAGTAGGTCAGGGCATTCTTAGGGGCAGCAGGGTACTGTAGTTTGTTCCCACTTATAGTACAATAGCTTGTCCCCTCACGTATTTGATAAGGAAAAACAGGCCAGATGAGGTAGTGTGGACCCCAGCGTGCAAGCAGGCATTCCAAAAGCTTTACGGGACTTTGGGAGGACCCCCTGTGTTAGCCAGTGCAGATTTCAGATATTCCAATACAAATGGACTTCCAAGACAAGGTGTAGGTTATGTGTTCTCAGACAGGCCCATTTCTCTCAAGCAATGTTTTCCCAGTGTCACTTGAAAAACTAGCATGAGTCTTCAAAGGGTGGAGAGATGTGACACTGTGAGTTATTGCCATCTGTGCCAGGAAGAATGGGGCAGTGCATGTTTAACATATGCCAGCATAGTTAGCTGGAGCTTTGCAAGTAGTTTTGTAAGTAATTTTCTGTCATTTGACTATCACACTGACTTGCACAGATGCTTATGTTAAAAATGCATCAGCAGTGTTATAACTGAATAAATGTTTATGCTTAAACAAATAACCCTAATTTTCAAATACTGCAACAGATTTTAGAAAAGCTGTGAGTCTGTACTGTACCAGAGTCATGTGATCAAATGTGAGGTCATTTTATAACCAGCACTTGGGGGATGGAACTCGCAGATAGCTTGTTTTGTTTTCTTTGGAACTTGATAGAAAAATCTGTGATAGAAAAATCTGTGACAGTTATTACAGTCATTTCAGTTGTAATCCATGTAAGTTGGAAGATCATCACCTTGCCTTGTGGAAGTAAACAACTCAGCATCTCATATTGCTTTGCTGTATTAAGTTAGCTAGGGAGTAGTTCTTCTTTAGACAGTTTGAATTACAGTGAGATTAGCGAAGTGTTGTTTTTCTGCATCTGCTTGAATCTGTCCAACTGTGCTATTTTTATTTCTCCTGTGATTGAAACTCTGATGTTTATTGCACTTAAAATATTTAATAATCTCATTTTTTTATTTTATTATTTATTATTAAATATTTGTATACCTTTTATTGTGGCTCATCTTTTAGATATTTATTTTAACATCTTGAGAGTACTTGTGTTTATTCTAGTAACACCTTGGCTGCTTGGGTTACACTCTGTTCTTTATGTTCGTATTGATTTTACTCAGTATAATTGGTTACCCTTGTAAGAGCCTGACAGTAACTGTATGGTGGAGCATTGTTACCTAATTGTCTGGGCATAAGAGGGCACAGTTAGTAAATCTGTGCCAGCCTTTCCCAGGAGTGTGTGTGTGTGTGTGTGAAATTCAAATACCCAGCTGTGAGTGTGGGTGTGTCAGTCACTTGGAACCGCTCTTGGGCAAAATTGTGCTTGATACAGAGAGCTGCATTCAAAATTACTGTGTACGTCCATTCCTTATTTAGTGACGGTCTCTCACTGGAATCAGTGGTAAGGATTGAGGCTCCTTGATTACTGGCCCGGGGTAAAGAGGGTCCATTACATGTATAGTAGTCACTGTTATTAAGCTGGCTAGAGCTTTTGAATTCACTTGGGTCATTAGAGAAAGAGAGAGATGTCTGGCTGTAGAAATGTTCCTGAGTATAGTAGGATTATCTGATGATATAGGATTAGTTGTAAGTGGTGGCCTGCAGCAGACAGGCAGTTATGTACTTTGTAATAATAAGGCAATTGGACTTGTTTCTTGACATGGGTACTCATAGTTTCGGGTTGATAATTTGTTTAATTTGGTGCAAGGTAATGAGATTGCAAATGAACATGGATATATCCCTGTTGCAGTCAGCTGGTCTGATTGAATGACAAGTGCTAAACCAGGTAAAGAGGGTCGATTTTCCTTGACTTGGAACCGTGTTTCAGTATTTACACATATCTTAATGTTTTTTGAGAGTCAGGAATTCCTCAGAATCAAGCATTTTTTGTTTAGACTTGCAGTGATGAACAGTGCCAAGTTGATGTAGGCCAATTAGAATTAGTTAGGTTGGAAGATCTAGAAGACTGCCTCTGCATAAAAAAGTCAGTATGGAGCTAGCAGCTGTTATAGCTTATATGTGGAGGTCCAGTGAGCTGTATAGGCCATCTGTAACAAAACATTCAGGATTGTTGACTTGCTGAGACACATTGGACCCCCCAGAGTAACCCCAGTTAATTGAAGCCATTTATTTGTTTTTCTTTTGCTGGAACTGTGGTTTCAGTTTTAGTAAAGACAAGATGCTGCTCAAGACTAGCTTCATCCCAGCATTGGTCATGTACCCTGCAATCGGAAACATGTCTATGTGCATTTCTCCAGGGTGGAGCATCTAGGTTGATTTACTCCCACATAAGTGCAGACCAGGTTGTATATGTACTTGTGATTGGGCGATCTGTGGTTTTTGGACATCATGAAACCTAGCACCAGAGAGAGAGAATGAGTCTTCTGCTTGTTCAGCTTGGTGAGATAGTTATCAATATGTCCAGTAATGGAATCCCCTGTAGATAAGAAACTGATTTGAGTGGTATGTGTGGTTACATGCTGAGGAGACCTTACAGATGTGGACTTGCATGCTGGTTGACACAAAGTGAAGGATGACTAGATGCAGAGGTATGTGTAGAATAGAAGTGTGACTGTGGCTGAAGTCTGGGTCTAATGAGGTTTCAGAAGAAGTTTCTGTAAGACCTCTGTGCATGTGGACTGGGTTGGTTAGACAGTAGTAAGACAAAGATGTTTATTTACAAACTACAGCAGGCAATGAGAGATTAGCTTTCATTTTGAAAAAGTACTTGCATCCCTCATGGTTGGATTCTGTGGCGGATAGGAGTAGGGAGTTGTCAGTATTGCATCCCTCATGGGTGGATTCTGTGGTGGTTAGGAGTACTGGGTTGTCTACATTGCATCCCTCGTGGGTGGGTTCTTTGGTGGTTAGGAGTACTGGGTTGTCAGTATTGTATCTCTCATGTATGGATTCTATGGTAGTTAGGAGTAGGGGGTTGTCAGTATTGCATCCCTCGTGGCTGGATTCTGTGGTAATTAGGAGTAGGGGGTTGTCAGTAAACAGAAGGCAGTTTACTGCACTGGCTGAAAGTTCCTAGGGCTGACTGGTTGGCAGTAGCTGGGATGAGAGCAGTCTGAGAAAGCCTGATTAAAGGTAAGGGATTATAATGGGAGGACATGACCTGGACATGAAAGAGAATGGGTGAGAAAGAGACAACGTGAGCTGGAGGTAAATGGGAAAGATATAGATTAGAGAGAAAAGATGTGAATTATAGGTTGTGAATTAAAGATAAAAAGTGAGAACTTGAGTAAAGCATATGATATGTAAATACCAAGGAGTAAAGGATATTACTGTGAGTTTTGGAGGTTTGCTCATGCTAAATTTTGTCTGGGGACTGAGAGTACAAGTGTGGAGACTACCTGGTTGAATGAAGGCGGATCAGGCAGTCGTAATTGGTGAGAGCAATGGACTTGCTAGTTGGAAAACAAAATAGGTATTAAAACCAGACAACAAAGTCAAATGTTAATATGAGGTAATGATGGGGTGGTAAGTCTGTTGCATTAAGGTAAAAACAAAACTAGAATGAGGTGGTAACAGGCTGATGAGGCTGCTATATCAAGATAACAGTACTGCTGTCAGTATTAATTCAGAGGCAACACTTTAGGGTCAAAGAGTGCAGTCAGTAAGGAGGGGGTTGAGGTATCATGGTGCAACAACTGCTTCAGCTGGCAATAACAAAAAGGCTCATCTGCCATCGGCAGCAGTTGCAGCAGCAGTGGAAGTAAGATGTGGAATGGCGCTGATATGGAAAAGGCTGAGGTACCACAGTGCAGCAGTTGTGTCAGCAGTACAAATAAGACATTGAATGCTGCAGATGAGGAAAAAGCTTTGGGTATCACATTGCCATAATTATGTCAGTGCAAATTAAGTGCCGAATGCCACAGATGAGGAAAATACTCTGTTGCCAAACTGCAGCAGTTACATCAAAGCTAGATAAAAGTTTCAGATGCCACAGAGTGTTATAAGTAGGGCTCAGGTGTAAGATATTTCTGACAGCAGTGAAAACTGACGCTAGGAAGACAGCATGCTACAGGTTGCTACAGAGATTATGTAATTAGAAGGACACTATTTCTAAATTACTGTAAGAGAAAAATGATTGGTGGTAGGGCTGTAAAACAGCACTACAAAGCTGGTAAACCAAAGCAGTGTTGTACTGAGAAAGTGCTGTACTGCAGTAGACAGTGTAAGTACAGTGGAGTAGCAATAATGCTAAAAAAACATAAAATGGATAAGGGCAGTAAGGCAGCATTATAATGCAGATAACTAGTGATGTAAATAATGCAGTATAATAGGGGATAAGGTCATAATAACCTTACCTTGAAATTGCTGGGGTACAGAAAGGGGGTTACTTAGGTTGAGTTGTCTGGATCAAGGCAGTGAAGAAAAGTGCCTATGGTTGCTGTGCAGTGCAGGCCACTCCGTCATTAAGTGTAGCACAGTTTAAGTTACAGGTAATAAATGGGCTTGATAGCGGATTTCCACTCCTTTTAGCCAAGACACAGGTTAGCACAGTTAGCAGCAGCTCAGCCAAAGTCACATAACACGCCTTGATTTAAATTTAAGCTGACACAATGAGAGCCCACACGGAGTAACCTACACCAAGCTAATGTTCAGAATAATATTGGCTACGCTTACTTCCACCAGTAGCACACACAGCACTAATTTCAAGTTAATTTACTAAAGCAGGTCCCAGAGGTTTCAAAATCATCTCAAAGTTGAGATTGTCACTATCCAGGGACTAAAGTGCAGTCTGTCACTAGGATCTGATCCAAGTCTTTCATTCATCACATTTTTCAATCTTTATTTGCATGTTCTGTTTGACGTATTTCAAAGAATGCACTAGAGGCAAAGGCAATATTTTTTCATGCCATTTCATTCATACTACTTAAGCAACATATATTGCAGTTGTGGTTGCAAGTATTGGCCACACAGTGGCACTGGAGTTAAATATTTGTGTTTTGCCTTCCTCATCTGAATGGCTTGTCTTGCTATCACTGGCAAGAATGAAGAACTGGAGTGCAGAGAAAATATACCAGTAATGGAGTAATTTATAGAATGAAGAAATATGATCTGCAAATGCAGAAATAGACTCAAAACAGTCTTCCAGAATATTATAAAGCATGTGGTTTTGTTTAGTAACACTTTTCTGGTATAAAACAGAACAAAACCTCTGAAGAGTAAGAAAAAAAAAAGCTTTACATACTTAAAGTATAAGGTGTGGCAACATTAAATTGTTAGGGCATTAATTATGCCAGGAGTGAGGATAGGGCAGTCAGACACTGAGGGAAGAGTTTGAAAGAAAGTATGACCATTAAAACACAGGCAGCTCCACTGCACCTTGACTTTTATAGAATCATAGGAGGTTACCAGACTATCGACCCGGAGGTCATTTCAAGCCTAGCCGTTTCATCCCAGTCTAATACCGTAGATACTCTAGTCAATACCCAAGATTGTATTTAGTAATGACTGCTGATGTCCAGGAGGGTTATGGGCATTCTCCCCGGTAAGAATTTACGGTGCCCCATCCACTCGTCCAGGTTCCTTTTGAGCAGTATCATAGAGGTGCTCTGTTTCACATGAAATGGCAGCCTAGTCCAAAGACATGGCAGTCACTGGGAGACAAGTCTGTCCCTCCATCATATATTCAAGTTGCAGGCCATATTTAGATCTCTGGAATGGGTAGCTCTAGTCCCGATTGATTTATGGGTGTGCAGCAGATTCATTAGGTTTGGGTGAGAGTGCTCTGTTAGCCAGGTATAAGTCTCCCCCTAAGAATTCTATATGATACTGAGTATAGTGGCAGGGACTTTAGTCGGTCTGTGTAAAGCACATGCTGGAGTCCCTTGATCTTGGTTAGAAATTTCTCAGGTCGCTCCAATTGCTGCAGGTGCTTTGTACGGTACATGCTGAAAGTGGCGTTATACTCAATTATGGGCCTGGTATAGAGGGGTTATAACCTCCTTTGCTCTACAGGCGATGCCTTTGCTAATCAAGTGTGCTATGTAGAAAGCCTTCTGTACTACAGTAGACACATGGTGGTCAAAATTAGGGTTGCAATCTATTTGTGATCCCAGATCTCTTACCACTTCATAGATAACATAGGGTATTGTTGTTAATTTGATGGTGTAAAGGGACATTGTTTTTAAAGAAGGGAATGATTATGCATTTCTTTGCATTCAGTTTGAGACCATGACTAAGACACCAGTCATTGGTCTGCACAAGACTCTCTTGAAGTATGCTGACATAATTTGGGGATTCAGTAATTGCACCCAGTTTGCAGTTGTCCACAGACTTGGTCAGCCACATCCCCTTAGTTTTGGCCTGAACTTCTGAGAAGTATATACCAAACAGTAGGTGGCCCAGCACTGACCCTTGTGGCACTCTGCTGATGACAGGTCAGCTGGTTGATGTGGAGTAACCCACTTTGATAGTGTGTGACCGGTTTGTGAACCAGTTGGTAACCCACCTTATAACAATAGGGGTTTACATTCAGTTTGCTGCATTTATCGGTAATGCCTGAGTGTGCGTTTGTGTCAAAGGCCTTTGCCAAGTCAAGGTATGCTGTGTGCACAGATTTGTCCTCATCAGTGGCCCTGGTCACACGTTTGAAGAAATTCACCAGGTTTAACAGGCAGGATCTGTCCTTGATGAAGCTGAATTGGGTCGGATCCAGGGTTTGGAGGTCACTTATGTCTTATTATTTTTATACTGTTATTGTCTTTGTCTTGACCTTTTATGTTGTTGTAATTTGTGGAGCTTTTCTCCCCGGGCCTCCACTGAAAATGGACATATATCCAGCTGGACTAGCCCGGTCAACAAATGTAAAATAAAAAAAAAATAAAATTATGAAGTCCATGATGATGTGTTCCATGGCTTTATAGATGAGGCTGGTCAGACTTTTGGGTCTGTAATTCCCTGGGTCTATTGTTAAGCCACCTTTGTGGAGGGGAATAACTGTTGCTGTTTCCAGTCTACAGGAACAAAGCCAGTGGTTAGGCTGTGATTGAATAGGGTACTTAATGGTGATGTTAGTTCATGTTTTAGTTTGTTTAGAAGACAGCATGGGTTGCAGTCTGATCCCATAGAGGTTGTTTTTTTTTTTTTGCCTTGGACAAGGCTTTAATGACCTGCTCTTCGGATATGTAGGGTAGGGAGAAGTTGGGGGCAAGGTTTGTGATGGGTTTGGAGGGGGTTAAGGGAGTGAAATTTTCACAAGCTCTGTCTGCTAGCAGGTTTGCTGTCTCTACGGGATCAGTGTGTGTGATACCGTTAGTCACTAGTTTGGTACATGCTTGGATCCTACCTTTTAGGCTGCATACTGCTGCATGCCAGTTGTGTGTGCACTAGAGAGGATGAGATAGAAAATAAAGTTAGTGTACAGGGTGTGAGAGAAGTCTGTGTTTACAGGAGAAATAGGTGAAAAGGGTAATGAGACACTGTTGCAAGTTGTATGCTCTTCAGAGCTTTATTACTAAATATAAGCATTTGTATTGCTTGCCAGTAAAATGTGATTGCGTTTCTTTGCTCAGAGTGCATATTTTTATCAGAAACCTCAACAATATTTATCATAAAAACTTGTCTGGACCCTTGTATTTAAGTGGGTTGTTCGAGTAGTCAGGGCCCATTTGTAGCAGAGGCCTACAAAGAAATGCTACAATTTGTACATTTTAATAGCATTAAACTATTTTACTAGTTGCAGTCAGTTCATAGGCCAGTACTAGCTGTTTACCAGAGGACCATTAGTAGCCTGATCACAATACCCCAAATCAAAGGTATCCATTGCCATGACTAATTTGCACATAGTTTTGACAGCTTTCAGTGAGTGGCCAGACCTGCGATGTGTTTGATTTGCCTGTCTAGTTGTCCAGCTTATGTTTAAAGAATTCAGGAGCTACTTTGCTTTACATCCAAAGGAAGTCTGTTCCATAAAAGACAGATTCCGTGGGTTTTATATATATATATATATATATATATATATATATATATATATATATATATATATATATATATACATACACATCACCAGTTAAGATTTCTTGGGTGGGTTTTGCTAGTATTATTACTTTTGCAGATGTGCTGTCATACTGTGGGACAAATTAAGGAATGAGGACATCAGAACAGAAGCCCAAGTAACTCCAGTTGCAGAGAAGGTCAAAGAGAACAGTATAATGTGGTTTGGGTACATTTCCAGAAAAGCAGAAGACAGTGTGGTGAGGAGGATTTGCGACAGACTGGAAGAAGGCAGTAGGAAGTGAGGGTGTCCAACAAAGAGATGGATGGATTGTGTGAGAGAAGATCTGTGACAAGTCGGGCATGACTGTCAAAGGTAGGAGAATGGCACTGAATAGAGAAAACTAGCGACAGTTGATATAACACTCTGACCCCAAGTAGAAAATGGGGGGAGGTGGATGACGAGTATGTGCTGGAGGTTGCATAAGACTGGATCCTTTGAGGCTTTCTAGGATAGACAAAGGTCACCTCCCAAGAATCTGCAGAAAAGTGAAAGAGAGAGAATGCTTAAAGGCAGTCTAGGTAGCTCAAGAAAAACTTGCTTTTGATGTTGGTGAGAAAACCCTGTGGTCTCAAGTTGGGTCATATACTTAGACATGTACATACCAAAGGGACCATTATACTCTGTTGTTGACTGATGAGGGAGGAGTAGAGAGGGATAACTACCTTTTAGATTTGGAAGAAGTACCCCTGGCGATTAGTCTGGCAAGGTATTACCTAACAATAGAGGGTACATGGTGATCAAAGGGTAGTTTGTTGTGGAAGTGCCCAGGTGTCTACTGGAGGGGTCAGCTTTCAAAGGGTTGTCACCTTTGTGGTAGGTGCATAGGTGCTCATTTTCCCTTGGGACATAATGCAGGATTTCTTGCCATTTAGTTTTTGTTCCTGGATTCATAGTTACTTGCTAAATATGCTGTCCAGGAGACCATTGAGGAGCCTAGCTCAAATTCTAAATTGACTCAAAGCACTCTTTGGTTAAGAGATTTGCTGAGGGTCATGCAGTAGTAGACAGATGAAGGCTAAGGGAATCAAACCCTGTGCCACAGAAAGTAGCTTGTTAATGACTCTGTCTGAAATATCTGATGCAGAAAGTATAATGGGTTCTGTATTACACCACTGTTATAGGTGAGTATACAAAACATATTGAGCTGAAGTTGCATGTGTAACAGATGTGTTAAGGTGCCCTCTGACTTGTTGACTACATAGACACATGATGTGTTGCAGAAGACGGAGTGTAAGTAGACTTTCTTGGAGTAGGTAAAGGATTTGCACTAGGTTCCATCATGCAGTGCTGCTGAGTTTCAAGTAAATGCTAATGCACTGTCAAAAGCAGATGTGTAATTGTTAGCTCTGTAAGCAATATCTAGAAGAATGGTATTTGTTTTGAGTAATGTAACTTGCAATTAGGAATAATGCAGAGGCAGCCAAATCCTGTTCCTCTGCTTAGGTTTTCATTACAAATAAGTCTGTGTCTTGAGGCAAAGTCAACCCATGAGTTCAGGACCTTGTAGTGGAGTCCAGTTAATTTATATCAGCATAAGAGGATACATCCTTTGTACTTCTGTTTAATCTTTCTCAGTTGCTGTAGTAACCATGTACACAAATAGAGTGAGAATCCAACAGTTTAATTGAAGGACTTGTGCATTCTGACATTCAGTAGTGCCACATCTAACCTTTGAAATTGTTTTGTCTTGTCACTTCTAGAAACACGTCCGCATCAGGGTATAGCCGACATGCAGTGTACAAACTTGCATCTTCTATCCAAAAGGTGTTTGTTCATCTTTTGTTTCCTGTGCTGGATGCCCACATTAGTAGCTAGAAGAATGGCTTGAGGTGACATTTTGTATTAGGCTTTAAAAACAGGAAGCATGTTGTCAGTGAGCAGTATTTGTTAATTCTCTAGGTCTTACAAGTATTTGTGTCACTAGAAGAGCATTTTACATCAGTGAGGGAATAATCACTTAAGAATTTATTTCTCATTGTGCATAAAATGCCTAGTATTGGTTTCCCTTCCTGGAAGTAAGAGTCGAGAGCGATCCTGTATTAGGTTACAGTCACTGGTCTTGGTCCAGAGACTGCTCATAACAGTGGTACCTCTACCTGTGAAAGATCTGACATACAAAATGTAATGGGTTACATTATTCTGCAGAGATGGCTGTTCTGCAAGTATAGGGTTGCTTTTTATATTTGTGTATCTGATGTAAGCAGTGTTTTTTTTAATTATTAAATATATATTCAGTTAAAACTTGTTTGCATTGCATAAGGGCTTATACTCAGCAGTGTCCTGAAATTTTTAAATGACAAACTTTTACTCATTCATGTTTGTATTTGTTACTTGTATGGGAAAGATGCAATGATTAGAAGTGATTTCTTTCCATACAGTACTAGCCATAAGCATTACATAAACAATATGCAATGTGATGTAATACATACAAAGCACAGAAACATCCAATCTTGTTTCATCTATTCTGTTTCCATTTATGGGATTTTGCTTAAACTCGGATCTGCTCCAGCAACACTGCACCAACTCTTTCTTGCTCCTATAAGGCCCTGCCTCAAATCTCATTTGCATACAGACACTCTGATAAGTGAATACTAACTGCTCTCTGTAGAATTTTATAACTTTTTCTCTTTCCTTTTCCGCAAACTACCAAAATTACTAGTCACTTGGAGGACATTTCTCAAGAGCATCCTGTCATGATTCCACCCACAGGTGGCTTGTGATTATGTCCCACTTAACACCGTAATCACACGAAGTGAGACCCAAAATCAAAAAAACTGGTGCAGTACTAAAAATGACGGCACAGCTCGAACTAAGTAGTTACTTTATTGTAAAAACACTCTTAAAAGTAAAACTGGTTAAGTGCTTTCATCTGTTGTAATACAGACTTCATCAGAACCATAATGACAAAATAATCCATAGTTTAAATACTTAATTAGGCGCCAAAATGTTACACTCAATCACATTTAAAGACACACTTCATATGTGCAAAACTCTGTGTAAAAATAACATACTGTAAAATGTTAATATAAATATAAAAAATATTTTAATACTGAAAATGTAACTAAAACCATACAATACCTAATACTATCAAATATAAAACTAATCTAAAATAAGAAATGGTTTAATACTAATGTATTCATTGATACCAGAGGAACTATTGGCATCCGTTAAAATCTGCCATTTACTTACTTTTGAGGCTAATAGGGCTGTCCAGTTCCCCCCTTGTACCAAACTATCCACTTGATCAATAATAGAAAACTTAAAATTGTGAAAGTCTCCTTTATCACTAATATGTTTATATAAAGCATTCTTCTTGTCTTGAACCTGAATCTTATATAAATGTTCATATATGCGCTTCTTTAAATGTCTCTCAGTTTTTCCAATATAAAATGCAGGGCAGGCACAGCAAATCACAAGATAAACTACTTGTTTGGTGTTACAATTGCCTGCCCTGCATTTAACAATCGTTCTATTAATATCTTCTAATTTGATGTATGCCACTTCATTGATAGCTCTACATTGTTTACATGAGCCACATTTTCTAGTTCCTGTATGTCTCTTTTTTGAATTATTGGTTGCTTGTTCAAGTAACCTTTTAATATTGAGTGCTGTTTTATATACAAAATTCGGATGGCTACCCAATGCCCCAATATTTTCCGAAACTGTAATCCACTCCCAATGTCGTTTGACAATCTCTCTAACATATTGAACAAATGGGGTATACATCAAAACACATACTCCATTATTTATTTCTCGTACCAAGGCTTTGTTATTTATATTATTACTATTATTGGCTATGTTGAATGGTCTACCCAATAGGGGTTGATATTTTGTACCCCAATGTTTATAAACATATTTAACCACATCCTTCAACAAAGCCTGGGGTTATCCTCTGTTTTCAAACATGTTATATATGAGTTGTAACTCATTTTGCATAATTTCCTTAGTAGATAACATGCGGGCAGCCCTAATACACTGTCCCTTAAAAACATTTTTAAACACATGTGATGGATGATTACTACTGAATTCAATATAATCATTGGAAAACGTAGTTTTCCTGTGAATTTTAGATGCAAAACCTCCATTACTATGACAGATAAAGGTGTCCAAATAAGCAATACCTTCGTCACTAATGGTATATGTAAACTTGAGAAATTCAGTTGTTCCATTAATATAATCAACAAATGACCTAATAGTCTCTTTTGTACCCTTCCATAGAATGATTAAATCATCCAAATATCGGGTATATAAAACTATGTCTGAATAATATGTACTTTTAAACAGAAATTCAGTCTCCCATTCTAACATGACAAGGTTTGCAAAAATGTGGGCACAAGAGGCCCCCATAGCTACACCTTTCAAGGTGAATTTATTAGACAGAAAAAGTATATATAATTATGATCAAGTACTAACCCCATCATGTCTGTGACTAAACAAATTTTGTCCCAACTCATATTTGAAAACTTTCTCAAGCTATTACTAAAAAATTCTAATCCAATTTCTTTAGGTATGCATGAAAACAAATCTATAACATCAATTGTTATAAATATAATTTCTTTATTCCATATATTTGGTGTAAGTTTACTCAAAAAGTTCCAAGAATCCTTCGTAATGTGAGTTAAATTTTCATAAACATGTTTAGTCCATCTGTCTATAGCAACACCCATATTGTACGTTTTAGACTTCGATCCCGAAATAATAGATGGACTAAACATGTTTATGAAAATTTAACTCACATTACGAAGGATTCTTGGAACTTTTTGTGTAAACTTACACCAAATATATGGAATAAAGAACTTATATTTATAACAATTGATGTTATAGATTTGTTTTCGTGCATACCTAAAGAAATTGGATTAGAATTTTTTAGTAATAGCTTGAGAAAGTTTTCAAATATGAGTTGGGACAAAATTTGTTTAGTCACAGACATGATGGGGTTAGTACTTGATCATAATTATATATACTTTCAAGGTGAATTTATTAGACAGAATAAAGGTGTAGCTATGGGGGCCTCTTGTGCCCCCATTTTTGCAAACCTTGTCATGTTAGAATGGGAGACTGAATTTCTGTTTAAAAGTACATATTATTCAGACATAGTTTTATATACCCGATATTTGGATGATTTATTCATTCTATGGAAGGGTACAAAAGAGACTATTAGGTCATTTGTTGATTATATTAATGGAACAACTGAATTTCTCAAGTTTACATATACCATTAGTGACGAAGGTATTGCTTATTTGGACACCTTTATCAGTCATAGTAATGGAGGTTTTGCATCTAAAATTCACAGGAAAACTAAGTTTTCCAATGATTATATTGAATTGATTAGTAATCATCCATCATATGTGTTTAAAAATGTTTTTAATGGACAGTGTATTAGGGCTTCCCGCATATCATCTACTAAGGAAATTATGCAAAATGAGTTACAACTCATATATAATATGTTTGAAAACAGAGGATATCCCTAGGCTTTGTTGAAGGATGTGGTTAAATATGTTTATAAACATTGGGGTACAAAATATCAACCCCTGTTGGGTAGACCATTCAACATAGCCAATAATAGTAATAATATAAGTAACAAAGCCTTGGTACGAGAAATAAATAATAGAGTATGTGTTTTGACGTATACCCCATTTGTTCAATATGTTAAGGAGATGTCAAACGACATTGGGAGTGGATTACAGTTTCGGAAAATATTGGGGCATTATTGGGTAGCCATCCGAATTTTGTATATAAAACAGCACCCGATATTAAAAGGTTACTTGAACAAGCAACCAATAATTCAAAAAAGAGATATACAGGAATTAGAAAATGTGGCTGATGTAAACAATGTAGAGCTATCAATGAAGTGGCATACATCAAATTAGAAGATATTAATAGAACGATTGTTAGATGCAGGGCAGGCAGTTGTAACACCAAACAAGTAGTTTATCTTGCGATTTGCTGTGCCTGCCCTGCATTTTATACTGGAAAAACTGAGAGACATTTAAAGAAGCGCATATATGAACATTTATATAAGATTCAGGTTCAAGACAAGAATAATGCTTTATATAAACATATTAGTGATAAAGGAGACTTTCACAATTTTAAGTTTATTATTATTGATCAAGTGGATAGTTTGGTACAAGGGGGGAACTGGACAGCCCTATTAGCCTCAAAAGAAAGTAAATTGCAGATTTTAACAGATGCCACTAGTTCCCCTGGTATCAATGAATGCATTGGTATTAAACCATTTCTTATTTTAGAGTAGTTTTATATTTGATAGTATTAGGTATTGTATGGTTTTAGTTACATTTTCAGTATTAAAATATTTTTTATATTTATATTAACATTTTATAGTATGTTATTTTTACATAGAGTTTTGCACATATGAAGTGTGTCTTTAAATGTGATTGAGTGTAACATTTTGGCGTCTAAGTATTTAAACTGTGGATTATTTTGTCATTATGGTTCTGATGAAATCTGTATTACAACAGATGAAAGCGCTTAACCAGTTTTACTTTTAAGTGTTTTTACTATAAAGTAACTCCTTAGTTCGAGCTGTGCATTTTTAGTACTGCACCAGTTTTTTGGATTATGTCCCACTTGTTGAACTGGACAGGCTGGATGAAATGGGATACAGAAGGTGTGTACTTGGCTGTAATTCTGGATCCTTTTAATCCTTAGTCCATCCAATTTGACAACCCAACCTCTTTTTTTTCCCTTCTAAATGTCCACCTTCTCTTTTCAGCCATAAACAGTAGATGTGTTTGCTTATATTCTTCACCTCGTGTCTGTGACTTTCACTTGTTGTGCTTCCTATGCTAAATAGTAACAAACTCTGTCTGAGGCAGGGTGGGGGTCACATGCGTTATAGGACTTGGAAGGAGTTTGAGGTTTGGGCACTTGTGCAGACTTGCCAGGTGGGATCCAAGAGGCAATTAAATCCCGCCTTGGAATGAAAAGGATCCAGTGTTATAGTAAGTGCATCACTTCCATTTTTATAATATTTAAGCACTGCTTGCACCACCTATGGATAAAGTGCAGCTATTGTTTAACCACAGCTTATTCTTTTCCACCTACATCCCCATGCCCACTCACCACAGTCTGTCTCCTGCAGTGTTGGAAGTCCATCAGTTTCCATCTCTAGTACCTCTTCTTTGGGGCGGCTGGAATCAACACTTACTTACTTTTTTTCTTATCAATTTCTCCGTATTAAGCGTGTCTTATCTGTGCCATCCATCTTTTGTCTTCAGAGAGTTTTCTCATGGTCTCTTATCTTTCTGTTTTTAAGAGATGGTAATCACTTGGACTCCTTAGGTTTCCCTTGAGATGCTTGAAGATAATGTGCAAGGATGCAGAATGGAATGTGGCATCAACATTCTTTTTCCAGCTTATTGAAACATCACAGGCCACCCTTCCAAAGTCCATTGTCTAGTTTTACCCCAAGTGAAGTTTTTAACTAAAAACTTTTAAAAGTTGCAGATACCTGTTGCAGTGCTCGCTGCCTTCCTTGCATGTTCTTGAACGATGTAGTGAAGTACTTGTAGGGTTGTGAGCCTTCCTAAGGGTGCCTCTGCTCACCTACAAGTTGTGCTACAAACCTTCAAGTACTTACTGTGGAGTGTTAATGCATCTGAAGATTTACTGTATACTAGTCATATCTTTGCACAAATGCAGAGTAAAATAAATAAATAAAATGCTGGCTAGTTCCGTGTCACCCAGAGTCATTGACATCTGCTGATGCTGCCAATACAATAGAGGAGAACACTGCTACTCTCAAGCAGTTTTCAGATGGTGTTTCTGTAATTCTTACAGGTAAAAAGTTATTGCTTAGTAGCCTCAGTCTCACTTCCTGGTTCCACAATTCAGTCTAAACTACAATCACATCGTCAAAACACCAAAACAGGCAACATGATGACACAGTTATATGAAGTACCAAGCTTGTAGGAGCAGTATTTGTGCTGAAATAGGCAGTTTATTTTATTTTGCACCAACATTAATCACATTCCATAGATGGACTGTATTGTCAACGAGTGAAGCATATTTGTCATTTTGTAAAGTAAGGTTATGGCTTGCTCATTAATTTTAACACTTTTTCATATTCACCCACCCTTGTTTATGGCTTGCTCATTAATTTTAACACTTTTTCATATTCACCCACCCTTGTTTATTCCACTGTGGTTATTGGTCTTTATTTGTTTGGGGTAAGATGAACCATTTGTGTTGTCTTTCGTTAAACTTGCCTCTGTGCTGTGTACAGAATGATAAGGTTTCCATAGTCACACAGAGTGAAGATGTTCAATAAGGCCATACAAAGACTAAAGTCGGATAGTAACTTCTTTTGTGCCTTTGTTGAAGCATCTTCCTTTACTTGCAGAATCTCATTCTTCCTTGCTCTCTATCACTTCTTACTAACCTAAGGTTAACTGATTGACTGCCCCCCCCACACACACACACACACACACACACACACACACACACACACACACACACACACACCTCAGTGCTTTCCATCTTTGCTACTGGTATTATATTGGCTGTAGTGTTCTCCACAGTTTTTTATTCCAGTGTCAGTTATTTAGCAATGTGTTTGTCTTTAATTTAAGTTTGGATATTGATGACCATTTCTTCAGTCTTGATGAGACTCTCTCTACACTTTAATAAACATGGTGGTTTATCTTTTTGCTGTAAGCAAAAAGGCTTTCTTTTCCTTCAAAACCTTCTGTAGTGTCCTTTTACAAACTGAAAAGTTCTGAGCCTGTTGCTGACCATTGTGGTATCCCTGATGTTCTTCGTGTTTCATTGTTGCAATCGTGACATTTGGGTTATCCCTGCCAGGGTAGCCCTCGGCCAGCCCGAATACCAGATGCTTAGTGTTTCTGCGTCAGTTGCCATCGCTTGAGGACTGATGTCAGGTCATCAGTAGTATAAAGTAAGGCAGCCGACGCCATTACATCAGTCTTTCTTGCCGTGGAGCCTAAAGCAGAAGCTGTTTGCACGAGTGCCGGTTGGCTGCTGCCTGAGTTTTTATCTCCGAATTGAAGTTGAAGTCTTTTAAAGCTAAGTACCCTGTTCCTTTTTTCTTGCACTAACTGGTCAGAAAAAGTTAATGATAGTATCGCCTGTGGAAAGCAAATACCACACCGAGACTTCCACTCTTACTGCGTCACTTGTTTAGGCCCAGACCATAATGTCCCCCATTGTCGCTTCTGTGCTTTGTTCAACACCAGAACTATCCATTGTCGGGCCCTTATTGTAACTAGTTATTTTCGCTTACAGTCTTCGAATTCCGATATGACTTCGGTAATCCATCCGACAGCAGATCTTTGAAAAAATGTAAAGATAAAGACAGAGACAGACTGCACAGGTCCAAACCTACCAACAATGCTTCCGTTAAGCTAGTCATCAGTCCTCTGGTACTCAGTGAGGCGCTTTCATAGCCCCTGATGCCCACTTCTGTTGATTCGCAGGCTGCTACCGAGACCCTTTCGGAGTCCAGTATGCCACAAAACTCTTCTTCAACTAAGGATCCTGTGGTCTTCTCTACCTTGGATGGGTCCAGAGCCGCTGAGGAGGCACCAGCTTCTGAGGAAGTCATTCGCACTACCGAATTGCGACACAAACCGACATCTTCTTTCACAACTACCGTTCTTTCAAAAACAACCGTGTTTCTTAGACCCAGGGTTCGAACCAGTCCCAAGAAACTGATCACTCTCAGGCGCCTACTACCTTGCCTCAGTCTCAAATGGTTAAAATGGTAGAACACCTTATCATGCTGATCAGGGGAAGCCAAGCTTACCCTTCAAAAAGGAAAATAAATCTGTCCCCTGTAGTTTTGTCTGAACAAGAGTCGGATGAATCTGATACATCTGACAGTGAAGACATGCAACCCCTCTCCACATATGAGGATTCTGATGCAGAGGACTCCATTCCTTCATCCTCTCCCCCAGAGGATTTTTTCTTTGGGGAAACCCTGCATACTTTAAGGGAGCATTTCCAATGGGAGAGTCAGGACTACCCTCAGTCTAAAAAGAGACTCAGGGAATTCTTAGATCTTCTGCAACACAGACCCTTGGCCATCCCCCCATTCCTGGATGTTGTAAATGATGTTTTCATTGAATCCAGTTTGACTCCTGACACCCTACCTCCTGCTCCCAGAAAACCAGACGGGTACTATAGAGTCCCAGACTCGCACAAATATCTTTTTAAAAATACAACAGCTGACCCTGAAGTTATTTCTCAAGGGCCAAAAGGGATTAAAGCAACCTCTGCTAAGAATCCCACACCCTCAGACAGGGATTCCTGAGCATTGGACAGATGGGGAAAAAAGTATACACCTCAGCTACTCTTGCTATCAGGGCACTAAATTGTCAGTTCCATATGCTGAAATTTTAGCAACATACCCTGGAACTCCTTAAACAAAAAAAGTCTTCCCTTCCTGCTTGGACAGAATCTAAAGATTTACACGACTTAATGCATTCTGCAAGCCAAGTAACTAAATGCACTTTGAACTGTGGATGTTCCTCATGTTTCACTATTGTAGTCATCAGACTTGGGTTATCTGCTTGCAGGTAGCAGTCAGTCGGCCCGAATACCAGAGTCTTAGGATTTCTACATCGGATGCTGTCGCCTCTTCCATGACGTCAGGTCGTCAGGGGTGTAAAACATGCAGCCGATGCCATTACATCAGTCTTTCTTGCTGTGGGAGGAGCCCAAAGCAGAAGCAGTTCACAAGTCCCGGTCGGCCGCTTCCTGAAATTTTCGTTTTTCAAGTTTCAAACCTGAAGTCTTCTAAAGCTAAGTACCCCGTTGGGGATCCTTTTTTCTTGCTCTAACTAATGTCAGAAAAAGTTAACAATTGTCTTGCCTGTGGAAAGCAAATACCTCAGAGATTTTCATTCTTAGTGTCACCTGTTTAGGCCCAGACCACGACGTCCCTCGCTGTCGGTTTTTGTGCCTTGTTTAACACCCGAACCATTCATCATCGGGCTATCTTTGTTGCTAAATTCTTTCACTCTCATTCTCCGTATTCCAAAATGGCTTCGATAAGCCATCTGACTACCGATCTTCAGAAAAAACGTAAAGATAAAGACAGAGACCGCATAGGTCCAAAACCACCGCCGGCGCTTCCGTTAAGCTAGTCGCCAGTCCACTGGTACTCAGTGAGGTGCCTTTGCAGCCCTTGATGCCTGCTTCTACAGATTCGCAGGCCTCTGTTGAGACCCATTTGGAGTCTGTAGCGAAATGCTTCTTCGACTATGGAACCTGCGGATGTCTCTACCTTGGATGGGTCTGGAGCCGCTGTGCATACACCAGCTTCTGAGGGTGTATTCTGACCTACCAATGTTCGTATTAAACTGACCACTTAGTTTTTAGCTAAAACTACTGAGTTTCTCAGGGCCAGAGTTTGCACTACACCTAGAAAACCGACGACCAAAGTGCATGCTCAAGCTCCCATGCCACAAAAACAAATGCTTAGAATGGCTGAAGACCTTATTACTCTAATTAGGGGAAGCCAGCCTTCCCCTGCTAAAAGACAAAGAATTGAGTTCCCTTCTGATTCTACAGACAGCAGTCTGATAACTTTCACCCTTCTGATTACCAGGACATACCCTTATCAACCTATGAGGATTCTGATGCAGAGAAATCCATTCCCTCTGCCTCACCTCCCAGAAGATTTTTCTTTTGGTGAAACCTTGCATACTTTAAGAGAGCATTTCCGCTGGGAATGTTAGGACTATCCTTAGTCCAAAAAGAGACTCGAGAATTTTTAGTTGCCTCAGCACAGGCCTCTAGCTATACCCCTGTCCTCGATATTGTAGATGATGTCTTCATGGAATCCAGTCTTACTCTTGACACTTTACCAGCGGCCCCTAGAAAACCTGACAGGTACTACAGAGTACCTGATTCTCACAAATTTCTCTTTAAGAATCTTATTGCGGATCCAGAGACCATTTCCCAGGGACCTAAAGGCATTAAGGCTACTACAGCCAAAACCCTACCCCTTCAGACAGGGATTCAAGATCTTTAGACAGATGGTGTAAGAAGGTATATACCTCTGCAACTCTTGCCATCAGAGCTTTGAATTGCCAGTTTCACATGTTGAAGTACCAGCAACATATTATGGAACTAATTAAACCAAAAATGGTGCTACTTCCAGATTGTGCAGAAAATAAAGATTTACAAGAGTTAATGCATTCTGCAAACCAAGTTAGTAAACATACTTTGCAGTGTGGTTTTGATGCCTTAGAAGCATCTTGCAGGGCTGCAGTCAATGGGTCTGTACTGAGAAGGCATGTTTGGCTGAAGGAACAAATCCTGCCAGATCATGTCAAAGCAAAATTGCTAGACGCTCCTTTAAATCAGGACTGTTTGTTTGGCACCAAAGCAGAAGAAGTTCTTAAAAAGAAGGAGGAAAAAGCTAAATCTATGCAAACTGTCAAAGATTTCTTACAGGTGCAGCCACCTAGATTCAGTAGGCATTGGCTTTCTAAAAAATGGTCCTTTCCAGCCCCTCCCAGGGCTTCTCAGTCCAAACCCAGGGGAAACAGACCACCAAGACTACAGTCTCAGGGTATGCAGAGATCTAAACAATGGAATGCTCCCACCTCAAAAAACTGGGAGTGGTAAGCCACCCCCTTATGGAAAAAGTTCACAATGACTTTTCAATTATCCTTCCCAGCCATGGCCGATTAGTTGCGCCCCTAGGAGGAAAACTTGCCCTTCATGCAAAAAACTGGATGCCCATTATTCAGGACCGATGGGTTCTAAACATTGTATCCCAGGGATACAGATTCTATTTCCATTCACTGCCAACCCCAAGTGGGTTGCCATATCTTCCTCCAAACCAGTGGGCAGAGGCTCAAAAGCAAGTACTCTCCCTTCTCAATATCATGGCTATTCAACCTGTTCCAGTAGAACAAAGGAGACAGGGTTTCTATTCCAGACTGTTTGTGGTGCCCAGAAAAGAGTGCTTTTGGCGCCCTGTCCTGGATCTTTCAATTCTCAACACCTTTCTGGTGGTCCCAAAATTCAAAATGCTTACACTGCAGCAGCTTCTCCCAATGCTAGCCAAGGATGTCTGGTTAGTCACCCTAGACTTAAAAGAAGCTTATCTGCACATCCCCATAAGGGAGTCTTGCAGAAAATATCTACATTTCAGGGCAGGCTCTATGCACTATCAGTTCTCTGCACTTCCCTTTGTCTTATCTACTGCGCCCAGAGTATTCACAAAGTGCCTGACTCCAGCTATTGCATACTGCAGGCAGAGAAATATTCAAATTTACCCATACTTGGATGATTGCCTGATTCAGGCAGACTGTCAGGAATTGCTGCTTCAGCACCTGGCATTTGTAAAAAGACTCCTAACTTCACTGGGGTACACCATCAACGAAAAGAAATCACAACTGGTGTCCATTCAAAAAATTGTATTCCTGGGAGCAAGCTTGGACACAACTTCCCAGATGGCATTCCTCACTCCAGAAAAGAAGGTCTATTTGACAAACGACTTCAAACTAATGGCCACCAAAACCCAGCTATCTGCAGGGAAAATACTGCAAGCCCTAGGGTTCACGGCTTCATGCATTCTCCTAATTCATATGCAAGACTGCATATGAGGAAACTTCAGTGGTACTTAAAAAGTCTCTGATGTCAACATTCTCAGGACCTGGAAACGGTGATTCCTATCATACCTTGTCTAAGGGCAGAGTTCCTTTGGTGGGCAGAAACATGCAACCACAACAAGGGACTACCTTTCAGTCAACCCCTCGCCGCCCAAACCCTGACAACAGATGCATCAGACTATGCATGGGGGGGGGGGCTCACATGGCAGGCAAATGCAATCAAGGCAAATGGAGCCCAGGACAAATTCAAAAAGAGATGCTATCTGTACAGAATGCTCTGACAGCCCTCAAATACCTAATCCTTCCAGGACAGTTGTGGTACATAAACAAGCGGGGGGGGGGGGCCCATTCTTACCCACTCTGCAGGTTAGCCATGGCCCTGTGGAACACAGCCTTGAGCAACCAAGTGCACCTGCAAGCTCAATTCCTGCCAGGCAAACAAAATTCACTGACAGACTACTTAAGCAGAAATCTACTAGACCCACACGAGTGGAAATTGGAGCCCAACTCATTCAAACTTCTAATCCAGAGGTGGGGACACCAGAGGTGGACCTCTTTGCCTCCCCCGAGAACCACTAATTGAGCAAATTCTGCACCAGGAACCCTCACAGCAGGGCCTGGCCCTATCCTTGACATGGGAAAATCTCTCAATTTATGCCTTCCTCCGCTCAAAAGTACTACTCAAGATCAAACAGGACAGGCCAAGGGCAATCCTTATTGCCCCAGACTGGCCATGCCAGCACTGGTACCTACTCCTACACAGTCTGACAGTAGTGCCACCCTGGCACCTACATCACACACCTTCCCTGCTGTCTCAGCAGGAAGGACAGATTTTGCATCCACAATTGTTAACCCTAAACCTTGCAGCCTGGCTTATCCCCTGAATACACTACCAGCAACCCTCAGCAAACAGGTGCTGGACGTCATCCTTGAGGCCAGAAGGCCTAGTACTAGGAAATCCTATGCTGAAAAGTGGAAAAGATATTGTTCTTGGAATCAGTCTCAAGGAAAGGACACCGCTGTGCCCTCCTTACCTCATATCCTTGATTACCTAGCAGAGCTGCTTCACAGAGGCCTGTCCTTCTCCTTCATTAAGATTCATGCCTCTGCCATCTCACCTCATTATAATACTTAGCCACATCTCTTTTTTCACCCTCTCATCAAACAGTTCCAGAGAGGGGCTAACAATTTAAGGCCCCCCTAGGAGAGCTCCCACCCCTGCCTGGGACCTTAACTTTGTACTGGAAAAGCTCACGCTCCACCCTTTTGAACCTGCTGCTTCAGCAGAGTTAAAATTCCTCCCTCGAAAAACAGCCTTGCTTCTAGCCTTTACTTCGGCAAGAAGAGTGTCTGAGTTACAGGCACTAATGGCTGCGGAACCCTTCATTATTTTCCATGTTGACAGGGTTTCCCTCAGTACTAACCCATCCTTTATGCATAAGGTGGTATCCAGTGTGGCACTAAACCAATCCATCCATTTGCCAACCTTCTTCCCTAACCCTCAGAATAAAGGGGAAAGGATCCTGCACTCATTGGATGTGCACAGACCGCTCAGGTTTTACCTTGACAGGACTAAACCTTTCAGAAAATCTGACCAGCTGCTAGTCAGCTTTGCTACAGGGGCAAAGGGCAAGGCCATTTCAAAGCAAACCATTTCCAAATGGCTAGCACACTGCATCCATTTCTGCTACAAGCACCATGGAAAACCTACCCCCACAGAGGATCAGAACACATTCCTCTAGGGCTAGGGCTACTTCCACCTCTACAGCATTTCTCAGGGGAGTCCCTACCGGGGACATCCTGGAAGCTGAAACCTGGAGTTCTGTACACACCTTCACCAAGCATTACCACTTGCCTATTTTTTCTAAATCCAGAGCTGGATTTGCTACAGCAGTCTTACAAGGCTTGCTAGCCAGCCCTAACACTTCTTGACTGACTCCACCCTTCCTCAGCTTTGGGAATCAACCCAAGTATGATGACTGCGACAGTGAAACACGAAGAACTTAGTACAGTTGTGTACACTTACCATAAATGTAGATGTTCGAGTGTATTTACTGTTGCAGTCCTGGTTTCCCTCCCTCCAGCCTCCTAGTTTTCTCTAGCCTTTCTACCTATCCTCTTTATGGCAGTTTTTTATGGCAGTGGTATTTACTTGTTATGGGGGGGGGGGTTCCACACCATATAATAGCTTCCTATTTTGGGGGCTCCTGACATTTGGGTCAAGAAAAACTGATTTAATGGCATTGGTTGCATGTTTTATACCCCTGATGACCTGACGTCATGGAAGAGGTGACAGCATCCGCCGCACAAATCCTAAGACTCTGGTATTCAGGCTGACTGAGGGTTACCTGCAGGCAGATGACCCAAGTGTGATGACTGCAACAGTGAATACACTTGAACATCTACATTTATGGTAAGTGTACACAACTGTACTTTTTGACACCCTAGAAGCTTCTTGCAGGGCACCAGTCACTGGATCTCTCATTAGAAGTCATGCATGGCTTAAGGAACAACCCCTGCCAGACCATGTCAAATCTAAATTGTTGGATGCCCCTTGCACAAAGATAACTTATTTGGCACTAACGCAGAAGAGGTCTAAAAAAGATGGAAGAAAAAGCAGAATCTATGCAAACAGTTATGGATTTCTTACAAGTCCAGTCCCCTAGGTTCAGCAGGCATTGTCCCTCCAAGCACTGGTCCTTTCCTGCTCTTGAGTAAACCAGCCCAGCCTAGGCCCCGTGGAAACAGTCCGCCCAGACAGCAGCCCCAGGGAATGCAGAGGTCTAAGCAGTGGACTACCTCCACTTCAAATCCAGGGAGTTCTAAGCCACCCCCTTATGGTAAGAACTCACAATGACTCACCTCCTCCCCTCCCCCTCTGCCCACCTTCACTTACCCCTAGGAGGAAAACTCTCATTTCACTCAAGCACCTAAGCCGCCATAACCAAGGACCAATGGGTTCTGAACATTGTGTCTCAAGGATACAAATTTTCCTTCCATACCCTTCCAACCCTAAAAGGGTTCACAGGTCTACCACCAAATAAGGGGGCAGAGGCTCAAAAACAAATCCTTTCCCTTCTCTCTATGAGAGCAGTAGAGCATGTTCTTGCAGAACAGATACGCCAAGGCTTCTACTCCAGACTTTTTCTGGTGCCCAGAAAAGAGGGCACCTGGCGCCCCATCCTCGATCTATCAATTCTAAACACCTTCCTGGTGATCCCAAAATTCAAAATGCTCACCCTTCAGCAGCTGCTACCCATGCTCTCCAAGGACGCTTGGCTAGCCATCCTAGATCTAAAAGCAGCCTACCTCCACATTCCTATCAGGGAATCATGCAGGAAATGTGTCCGCTTCAGGGCAGGATCTCAACACTTTCAGTTCTCTGCGCTTCCCTTTGGCTTCTCCACTGCCCCCAGAGTTTTTACAAAATGTCTGGCTCCAGCCATTGCATTTTGCAGACAAAGAAATATTCAAATTTACCCATAATTAGACGACTGTCTTATTCAGGCAGACATTCAGGAAGAGCTGCTGAAGCACCTGGCCTTTGTAAAGTCCCTACTAACCTCCCTAGGATACACAGTCAGTGAAAAGAAATTCAGGCAGGTGCCCACCCAAAGGATAATCTTCCTGGGAGCAAGTCTGGACACAGCATCCCAGATGGCATTCCTTACACCAGAGAAACAAATTTTCCTGACAACCTACTTCTGTCAACTAGCCATCAGGACCCAGCTATCTGCAAGGAAGATCCTGCAAGCTCTGGGGTTCATGGCATCTTGGATACTACTCATTCCATATGCCAGACTGCATATGAAGAAACTTCAGTGGTGCCTAAAGAGCCTTTGGTGTCAGCACTCTCAAGACCTGGAAACTCTTCTACCTATAATTCCTTGCCTCAGAAAGGAATTTCTTTGCTGGGTAACAGCATGCTCCCACAACAAGGGACTGCCCTTTTCCCCACCCCACACCACCCAGACCCTCACCACAGATGCATCAGACTACGATTGGGGTGCACACCTGGACGACAGGTGCATACAGGGCCAATGGAGCCCTCAGTAAATCCCTCTGCATATCAGTCAAAAAGAGATAATGGCTGTGCAGCACGCCTTGATAGCTTTCAAACCCCTTCTCTCTCCAGGGGTTCTCCTGATCAAAACAGACAACACCACTGTGATGTGGTACATCAGCAAACTGGGAAGGACTCACTCCTACCCTCTATGCAAGCTGGCCATGACCCTTTGGCTCACAGCCTCTTCATGCAACTACACCTTGTTAGCACAATTCCTACCAGGCTCTCTCAACTCTCTGGTAGACCAATTAAGCAGAAACCTTCTGGACCCACACGAGTGGCAACTCAACAGAAGTACCTTCACCCTAATAACCTTGCCTCCCACACCAACCATCAGCTCAGAAAATTCTGCACCAGGGAGCATCACTGCATGGCTTGGAAAGTGGATGCCCTGTCCTTCCCCTGGATCAATCTGTCGGTCTGTGCCTTTCATCCCCTACCCATTATCCCCAGGGTACTGCTCAAAATAAGGGCGGGAAAACCAAGGACCATTCTTATAGCTCCAAACTGGCCCTGAAAACACTGGTATCCCTTGCTGCACAGCCTGTCCCCGCTGCATCCATGGCATCTTCCTCAGATTTCAAACCTCCTGACCCAGAGGGAAGGGGAATTCATGCATGCCAAAATGCAGACACTCAATTTGGCAGGCTGGCTTATTCCCTAACCCCAAACCAATCTGCCATTCTAAGTAAACAGGTTCTGGGTGTTATTCGTGATGCCAGATGTCCTAGCACCAGAAAGTCTTGTGCAGCTACATGAAAAAGATTCTGCACCTGGATCCAGGCTAAGGGAGCCAATATGGCACAACCATCCATCCCTCTCATCCTGGATTACTTAGCTGATCTACTACACAGTGGTCTCTCTTTCTCCTCAATAAAAATTCATGCCTCTGCTATTTCTGCTCATTTTCCCACTGAGCTGCACCTTTTCTCACACCCTTTGATCAAACAGTTCCTCAGAGGGGCTGACAACTTGAGGCCCCCCAGAAGGGCACCAAAGCCAGCTTGGGACCTTAAATTTGTCTTAGAAAAGCTCACCCTGCCCCTTTTAAACCAGCTTCTTCTGCAGAGCTAAAATTTCTCTCCTGGAAGACGGCTTTCATCCTGGCCATCACTTCAGCTAGAAGAGTCTCTGAGCTGTAAGCACTCATGGCTGTGGAACCCTTCATCATCTTCCATACAGACAGGGTATCCCTCAGAACTAATCCATCCTTCATGCCAAAGGTGGTGTCCAGTGTGGCTCTTAACCAATCCATTCATATGCCCACCTACTTTCCTAATCCCCAGAACAAGGGGGAAAGGATTCTTCACTCTCTAGAGGTGCATAGACAGCTCAGATTCTATCTAGACAGGACTAAATTCTTCAGAAAGTCTGATCAACTGCTGGTTAGCTTTGCTACAGGGGCAGAAGGCAAAGACATCTCCAAGCAAACCATTTCCAAATGGATAGCACACTGCATCCATTTCTGCTACAAACAACATGGAAAGCCTCCCCCAAGGGGGGTCAGGACACACTCCACCAAAGCAGCCTCCACCTCTGCAGCTTTCCTAAGAGGAGTCCCCACCAGGGACATCCTTTAGGCTGCCACCTGTACATCTGTTCACACTTTTATCAAGCATTACCACCTGCCTCTCTTCTCCAAATCTAGGGCAGGGTTTGCCTCTGCAGTCTTGCAGGGCATCCTAGCCAGCCCTTAGTTTCCTTGACTGCCTCCACCCATTTCCTCAGCTTTGGGAATCTACCCAAATGTCATGACTGCAACAGTGAAACAGGAAGAACATAGTACAGTTGTGTACACATACCATAAATGTAGATGTTAGTGTATTCACTGTTGAAGTCCTGGTTTCCCTCCCTCCATCCCCCTTTATTGTCTTTCTTTCCTTACAAGGGACATATTGGTATTTATTTTCCACTGGTGTGGTTCTTCCACCAGAACCTGGCCTCCTACTTTGGGGGCTTCTGACAGGTTAAGGCAAGAAAAACTGATGTAATGGCATTGGCTGCGTTACTTTATACTATGGTCACCTGATGTCAGTCCTCAAGCAACAGCAACTGACGCAGAAAAACTAAGCCTCTGCTATTCGGTCTGGCCGAGGGCTACCCTGGCAGGGGTAACCCAAATGTCATGACCGCAACAGTGAAACATGAAGAACATCTACATTTTATGGTAAGTGTACACAACTGTACTTTCTAACTATTGTTTGTGACCTCCATTTACTTTTACTGTTTGTGGTCATTTAGCCAGAATTTTACTTGTTTTTGCTGTAATAGGAAGCATCCTAGGTTATTTTAATTTATTACCATTCTGTATGGTTTCTTGTCTGATACCTTTGCTGAAGGACATGTCTAAAGCTCCTTTCTAATTGACTATCACATATATCCAGTCAAAGAGCTCATGGATGTGGCTTGTTTGGTTCTTTAACTCACTGGCATCAGTACTCTCCAAATTTTTGGGTGGCACCATAATTTACCTTGTAATCAAGGATAGATTGATAGGGTGTAGATCTTACTTTAAAGGATGTCCTACAGTCATTAGCACATATGAATTCTCTCTGCTGATGTCTTAGCTTTTCAGATTTCATCATGTCCTTCATTCAGTGACGGCACACCCACTTTTCCTACAATGGGGTCCTCACATCAGAGAGTATGCATACTTCAGTGTTTCCCTAATCTTTCCAACCAATTGCACTCTTTAGAAATCTTCCTAGCTGTTTATGTCATGCTTTATCATATTAGCTGATAGGGGCCGTGAGAGTTTCTGCCGAAATACTGTTGTTCAGCTCAGGGCAGTCACCCCTGACTTTTTTCTGTTTCTCCATGTGTACCAAGTATTTCATCATTGGGTTATGCTTTCTTACCCAGAATTCTGTTTGTGTACTTTTTTGCTTTTTGTATTTTTTATGCAGCTTGTTTTAACTTTTTTTTAATTAGTTTTAGTTTAATTGGTGTTTTGTTCAATTCTGTGTAGATAATTTTAAAGTGCTTTAAAATGTGCTAAGTTTTTTGGTCTCTGTCGCCTATTTTGGAAGTTCTATACTACTCTTAATAAGTAAGTGCTTCCCAATGTCCATGTCAAACTGAGTTCCAGTAATCTGGTATTCAAGTCCCCAACTACCTGATTTGTCCTTTCTTTCCGGCCTAGTCCCGTCACAGTTCACTGTTATTGCCTTGTGCACTCACATTGTTTACCTGTGACTTCCCTCTTGCCTATTGACAGGATCTGGTTCCCAAAATCTTTCTTCTTGGTATGGCTCAACTGTCCTTCTCACCTTTCTAGTTACCTGTATTTGTACCCTTTCCAGCAGTGTACACACTGCTCCATCAGTGATGTTACTGGTGCCCAGTAAACCGTTTTCAATCACCTTTCTTTCCCTGGGCATTGTACCCCTAAATGTAGACCCTAACATTTAGTTTGGTTTTTCTGCCAAATTTGGTTTGATCCACCAAATTATTCATGCCTTTTGTTGTAGTAATCCCAATCACTTCTCATAGTTTTGGCTGTTGACCTTGGCCTTCCTTGAGCACATAACTGCCACTATGTGAGATCACATAACTGCCACTATGTGAGATCAGAAGTTGATCACCAGAAAATTCCTTAAATGATCATGACTGCTCAAAGACTTGCATGTACCTTGCACACTAACGGTTACAGATTAAAAAAAAAAGTGCCTTTTGCAGAGGGGCTTGCCCCTCGTGTCCCCAAACTTTTATGTACCAGTCCATGGTCACACAACATTGGGGATGGCAGAAACTCCCCAAAACATACATTTTTGAGAAGTCACTGCTTTCACTCAGGGTTATTTTTAAGTTCAAGAGACTGGTCATTGAAGAAACATAGGACAGCCAAGCCAATATGTTACCCCTGGGTTTCTTTTTCCCTCAAGTGCATCATTATGCACTTGGATTGGCTGATACACAGCTGCCATATCTTGAATTGTGGCACTGGGTTTGTACAGAAGATATTAACTGTACCTTCTCTGCTTAGTGTTCTCGTCAGAAGGTGTGAACCAGTCTTCCATGTCATATACGAGGTCATATGTGAGGTCAGAGAGGAACATTAAGTAGGGCTTGACTATAGCATCATGCCCTGTGGAGCTCTGCCATTTCTTTCTCATTTGAAAGTCCCCCTTACTACATCATCTCTGCTGTACCCTTCAACCCACGTCTTCATCTATATGTTCATTTTGTATCCTAACCCTTTTCTTCCCCACTCTTTTGAGAGAACCCTCTAATAGGTGTAAATAACTAATCAATTCTGGTGCTTAAAGGTTTGTTTAAATATGCAGTATTTCTAAAACTTTCTGAAATGTAATGCAGACTTGTCGATGGTTCTTCTTGTGTGATGTGATGAGTCGGATGGTCTTGTGTTGTACTCTTAAGTTTGTGTATTTTCTGCACTGTTGTTAAAGTAGAAATTTTGGAAGCACTGAAACATTATTTTGTCTACATGCGTTTTCCTGCACTCTGCAGTTAGCAGTTAAGGAAATTATTTCATTTAGGGCTTCAGTGGCATACTGGACACCCATACATATAAATCTAAGTAGGTAAAGTAAAGCTAACACATTAAAATCAAAACCCACTGTAAAACTTATGATTTTTTTTTTAAAGGGGGTGCTAGGCAAGCATTGCTCCCCCAGTATGGGATTCTTTGATTTCCCACACCCCAGGTATTTATATATACTGATACTGACTCTGAGAGTGCTGCACCCTGCAGAAAGTGCAGAACTGTATGACCTACTGGAAAGTTTGACTTTGTATATATAAACACCTTGTCCCTTGTGTTTGGCAGTTAGGGTATGAACAATGATAATAATAACCAAACTTCATTCTCCCTTCCTGTACATCTGCTGTGTATGTTGCAAAATACATCAACAGTGGGTATCTAAATGCATTTTGTGGGTCCTAGCCTCTGAACATGATTTCTCAAAAGGAATTGAATATATTAACTTTTTTGTTAACTGAGTGAACACACTAGGTACAAGGTTTTTGTCAGGGTGACTTGTTACTACCTTTAGTTGAGTTGTTCTAGGTTGTACAGTAGGCAAATGAAGATAGAGTAACTCAAACCCTAGACCACTGGAGAAACTCAAACCCAAGACCATTGGAGAAACTCAAACCCAAGACCATTGGAGAAACTCAAACCCAAGACCATTGGAGAAACTCAAACCCAAGACCATTGGAGAAACTCAAACCCTAGACCACTGGAGAAACTCAAACCCAAGACCACTGGAGAAACTCGTCAGCAGCTCATTGCTTTTAGCCTCGTTACTGAACTACCCTTTGTTAAAACTGGCACCTGTGTAATGAAGCTTTGAAGCCAAGAATTTCTTTTTCTCTAATATTGATATGTGAATGTGCAAGAACATTAAACATGTTTTTTTGAAAGCAGGACCTATGTAGTGTACCTGTGAAGTCACTAAGTTTTCTTTTATGTCTCATGGTTTGGATCTCCATTCAGAAAATCATTTCAGCATGAATATTTTTCATCATTCACCCTCCCCTTGAGCATCTCTTGGCATGGTGTTAGCTACTTTAGGGGATTAAGTGTATGTATACCCTTTTTATTAAATTGGAGTTTGAAGTATGCTAAAGATTGAAAACACTGTTACTTGTTCTTCAGAAGTAAGTGTTTGAGTCTAGTATGGAATGATGAGCATATGACCCTCTTCCCCCTTCATCCACACTCCTTTCTGGGGTCAGTCCCCTAGATGTTTCTTTTTGTCACTTAGATGTCTTTTATACTCTCCATAACATCTCAACCAGTAACTTTGATCTCTACCACGTGTCAGATTATTGCTCCTTCATTGACAGCTTATCTGTTAGTACTCATTGTTATGTTGGTCATACAGCACCGGTTTTATCCTTTACTTGGTTTAGTCCACACATGTGGACAGAGACAGACATACACATCCTCTTTTTAAATAAAATAAATTGCAACAATTCCTTAATGTCAATTGGAACACAAGCACTCAGACACCTCAGGATGCAGCCTTCTCATTCTTTGAATGGCATCTGTAAATCTGTGAGGTACCAAAAGAAATAAGACTTCCTGTGATGAAGTCCCCCATCTTCCAGAAATTCTACCCCATGTACATTGTCTGATTGTGCCAGTTTACATTGTAAAGATGTTTTGAGACCCTTGTTGTTATATTTTGTCACATCTTGCAAAATTCAAGAGAATTCTTCCTGCATGTTGGGCTATTACTTTAAGTATTTTCTTTGGTTGAAAGATAGCACACAGCCAGTTCTTCAATTGGTTGAGTTTTTCCATCTTGTATAGGATATGTCATCCATAGAAGGCCATTTGTTGCTATGTAATATTTCATTAGCGAGGAGAACGTTACTGACAACTACAAAATTTGATGTCTAGATATTTGTATGTTTGAGCATCAGTCGTATGTGACTGAACTGAATTAACTGAACTTTGCTAAGCTTGCTAGCACCGTTTCCCAGATCATTTGCATCTTAACACATTCCCTTAGTAAGTGTTTTAATTAATGTCTTCCAGTTCATTTTTACATATCAAACCACTAATAGATACTTGTAAGGCAAATGAGACTAGTGTAGGTGGAAAAGCAGTTGTGATTACTGAAATATTGACTTGTGGAAATTGGAGAGCATGAAGTACTTGCATAATTTTGTCCCAAAGACATTCCCTTTTTTATGTCAGCACTGCCCTCCCGTAAACATTTATCTCAGAGTTGAGATATTGGTGTATATAACCTTAGAGTTTGTAATCGTCATTGTGATTTTCCAAGTTGATGTTTTGTGTAGCCATTACTAAAACAAAACCTGAACAGTTGTTTATTTAGGTATTCCTGTCAGGTACTTTGACATAGCAGCTCTCCACTGGTTGATTATTAGGTTGTCACTGGCCTTTAGCTTCTGACCTGTCAATGAATATTAACAATTCCATCATTTTACCTCCATTAAGAAACTCTTCTATTGTGTTATCCCTAAACTTGGATAACAGTGGAAAAGGAACGTTATTGTTATTTAGTGTGATATTGGGGTTTTGCATACTTGCTAGCTCAACAAAAAATCCCTGTCCATTTGTAGTTGTGACATTTAGTGGAGTTTTCCGGCGGGTTGATCATGTCATGATGAGGCCAGTCTGTGTTAAGAAGAGGTACGGCCTTTATAGTTATTTTGATGCTATTCACCTTCTCTTGTAGGAAGGGATTCCATGAAGATTTAGAGTTTTGTGAAATAGTTAATATACTGTGTTGTTTTTAGCATCTTTGTCAGTCTGCTGACTTTGTAGCATAGTTTGAAATGTGGAAGTTTTAGGCCTCCTTTTTCTTTGAGGCATGCCATTTTTTCCTAGGTTTGTCTATGGTCTGTGTATTTACAGATGGCATGTTGCATTGTTTTGTTGATCTGAGCGAGTATAGTTTGAAGAATTAAGAAGGTTATGTTATTAATTGCCAAGAGTAATCTTGGTAAAATATTTATTTTGGTGATCAGTATATTCACCCACTGGTGGAAGTGCAACTTTGACCATCTGGCTAGAGTTTTTTTAATTTGCTGTAATGTTCTGATATAAGCGAGTTGACATCCTGTGTATATAGGGTACCTAGATATTAAGTTTGTAAGGACTATTGCTGTGTTAGGCCATTCTGATTTAGTGACCAGACACTGAATTTATTTAGATTTAATGTGACATTTGAAACTGTTATATTCTTTTATTACCCATAGTACAGATGGTATCAAGATAAATATAGTAGGATGTCATCTGTAAATGTTGTGATTTGCATTTTGCTGCTTTCAAGCTGGAGCCCAATGATATGGAGTTATTTAAGCCTGAGCCCAATGATATGGGGTTATTTAATCCTGAGCCCAATGATGTGGGGTTATTTAAGCCCAAGCCCAAGTCCATTGATATGGGGTTATTTAAGCCCGAGCCCAATGATATGGGGTTATTTAATCCTGAGCCCAATGATGTGGGGTTATTTAAGCCCGAGCCAAATGATGTGGGGTTATTTAAGCCAGAGTCCAATGATATGGGGTTATTTAAGCCAAAGCCCAATGATATGGGGTTAGTTAAGCTTGAGCCCAATGATATGGGGCTATTTAAGCCTTAGCCCAATGGTATGGGGTTATTTCTATATGTGGAAGAGTAGTGGCGCCAGTGACATGTTAAATGGATATGGAGAGAGTGGGCATCCTTGTGTGATGTCTGCTTGTATTTTCCAAGTAGGTGGGGAGAAAGACCATTAATCTTTAGCCTCATCAATACCACTTTATATAGCTTGGAAGGGGTCTGTATTAGAACATCGAAGTTTCAAAACTTCAAATGTTCTAATATCGACCCCTATTAAGCGAAAACTGATAACATCAAAAATTCAGAACAGCTAATTTTTTCATAGGGGAAAAAAAATGCTGTTCCAAAATACATACACACAACACAAACACACCAAGCAAACAGCAATCCACACACATACACCTAAAATCTCATGTCTAACCCTACACTAAACTATACATACACCACTATCTACCCACTTACCTTAACCCAAACCCTAACCTTAAGGTCCGTCACTATCGCACACACACCTCACCCGCGCCCTAACCCTAACTCACATACCCTGCCCTAACCCTCACGTCCACACATTCGCACACTTACCTGTACCCGACCTGTAACTTTCCACCACAGTGCTGAAAATAGCAAAGCGACAGGAACGGACAACCAAATTCTTTCCCTAGGAAAGGATTCGGTTTTCTGTAACTTCACTATTTTCAGCTTTCACTGAATAGGGGTCGATATTAGAACATTCGAAGTTCTGAAACTTCGATGTTCTAATATGGACCCGCTTGGAAGTAGTTTCTGTATGTAGTTGATATCGCACTGTATAATTTCAATTTATTTTTTTAATATGAACTAGGGAAATCTTGTGCTTTTAGAAGGGATATAATGAATGGGATGTGCATCCTTTTGAGTACCTTTAATATATTCAGTGCAAAAAACACATCTTTAGTATATTTACATTTATTATGGTATGTCAGAATGGGGGTAATTTTATTGTCCTAACTTTGACATTTAGTCATAAACCCCTGTTCATGTTAGGAGAGAAGGTTTGCTGCTTGAAATTCTTGTCTGTTGGTTATCGTTATTAATGTCTTGGCCTCCACATTGATGAATGAGAGGATGTCTATAATTTTTCATTTGTGTGGGAGGTCTTTTCCTGACTGAATATGGATATGGCAGACAGAAGATTCGGGTAAGGGTCATACCATACCTTTTCCCTAAATATGGTTGAATAGCTTGAGTATTAAACTGGTTTTATGTTTAAATTGGTTATAAAAATAGCCTGTATACCTGTCAAATCTAGGTTCCTTATCCATTTTAGTTTACCTGTGGATTGTAATGCTTTTTTTGTTGTATTTTGCTGGGGCTACCCTTAGGCCTAGTCCAATAACAGTGAACCTGTAGCATTCTTTTTTTAACACCTTTATTAATTTTTTTAATATTGCACAGTGACATGGGTACTCATAGTCCTAAAAAAAGCAACGAAACCGTTAAGCATATTTTTCATCTTCATGCATTTGTCATCCATCCGTCCATATGTCCACTAACCCCTTTTCCCCATTTTTAGACAGTGGGATGGGGTGTCACTTCAGTGATAACATGTATGTTTTATTTCTGAATTATTCAGTTCAACATTACTTAAATTGTTCTTAAGTCCTGCCTTCCCTGAAGTGTCACTCCTCCTCCTGAACATTAGTCTGCATGTATTCCCACAGATTCCATTTATTTCTATATAGTTTGCCCCTTCCAATTTTCTAAAGATCCCATGTCCGATTCTTTTATTACGTTTACAATGTTCAGTACTTTTTGTTATAGTTGGTTTAGCTTTTGATTTCCATTTTATCCTTTTTTGGCAGCTAACATCAGTAAATTTAATAGGGCCTTACTATTTCTAAGCAGTTTAGTTTCTATATCAAACCCTAAAGGAATCATTTCCTTATTTATAATAATTTGCTCCCCCAAGATTTCTAATACTGTACCCTGTGGAGAATTTTTAAAATCTACCGACTCAGTGGAGTCTCAAAAATGTGTTCCCAAGTTACCCCTCTCACCTCCAACAGTTGCAGCCTTCCTGTGGAAAAATCTCCGACATCTAATTGGGATGTAAAAATACATATGTAAAAATCCTAAATCTTCTAGATTTTGAGGCACACTTGGGAGCTGTACAAATATCCTGCCGTTATTTATTTGTGTATTGCCTTTTATTCCTCATTCCAGTCTGTTCTAATCTCTTCGAATTCATTCTTATGTTACCAAGCATTAAGTTGTATGCCCTACTAAATGCCCCCTTTTTTAATTGCAGCTGTAACACTCCCCTGTCCCTTTCATTTTACCTGTACTCTATCAGTCCTGGAGTAGAGAAGGCAGTCTCCAACCCACAGTCCAAACTAATGCTTGGCCTCATCCCACTGTTTTGTTTCCCCCTTCCTAGTTGTTTGCTAGTAATATCTGGGTTCCCTTGCTAATTTTCTCCAATAAATTGCATCTCCCACCTGCCTATTTGTAAGCTTACTTGAAGTTATCCTCATTGGTAAAGTCTTCTTTCTTCATTCCTATGATGGCTTAGTTGTTAAAATACTTTGTTCTACTTTGTAAATATAATATTCTTTATGGTTATTGCTTTCTTTAAGGGAATGTATCCATAATTCTACTCCTTTATTTCATGAACCTCCACCCCCATTTCAACATAATTTCTTTCCATGTGTAGCTCTAAAGTATCCCTTTAAATCTGACAAACCTAAACCACATTTTTATGTAGGGAGAAATAACTTATCCCACTTAACGTTTACCCTCTTTCTTTCCCACGTGAATTCCTTCAAGCCTTTATGAATTACGACCCATAGCTTCCTCTCTTGTTGATAAAATGTACTTCACTGATGTATATACTATTAATGGGGCTAGAAACATTTTCAGTACTTGTACTTCACTATCCATTTCCATAGTCACGTGCTTCCAACTCCTCAATTTTTGTATTATCTTTTGTTTAGTCACTTCTCACATATCCATAGCTGCCATAATAGAATCACTTTTAATTCAGACACCTAAACATTTCTTATGTCCCCATAAGTATAGGTATTGTTGAACCAGTTCATGAGTTGGAACATAGTTGACTGCTATAGCTTTTGGTTTATCTTCTATTTTATATCCTGAAAAAAATAACTGTCTCAGTGTTCCACAACCCTGAAATGTGCTTTTATGGATTTATTTTCCTTGCCAGTGGCTCTAAATGTAAGGTAAACATCAGAGGGGAAAAGACACCCCTCCCTAGTTCTTGTTCAAACACAAACTTGTCAGAGAGTAAACCTTCCACCTTGTTTCTTGCCTGTGATCCCTTCATACATTCTCCTAATTAACTCAAGTATTTTATCAGGAAACACAAATGCTGCCATTGCCTCACTCATAACATCCCAACTAACTCTATTGAGTACCTTTTCTGCATCAAGACCCAGCAGTGATAGTGCAGTCTTCTTGCTTCTCTCTGGATCATTATTGTCCTGTTAATGTTGTCAGATATTTGCTTCCCTTCCACAAAAGCACATTGGTTCTTATCAGTCAGTTCTGGCAACACCTTAGCCATTCGTTTAGCTAGTACAGGCATAAACACTTTATAATCATGGTTCAGAGTTGAAATAGATCTGTATAAAGATGGGTTTGAAGGGTCTTTTCTCTTGTTGGATACAGCACAGCCACCACAACTTTTTTCCAGGATGGTCGCTTCTGTTAAAAACTTTGATATTTTTATCACTTCCTTCCCTCCAAACTTCGACATCTACAGGAATAACATCTCTTCCAGGAGACTACCCTGTTGATTGATTATACATCACAATTTTATCTCATTCCCTCCCATCTTGGCTATTAATTTTTGTGCCTCATGGTCCTCTAACCTTGGCATTCTTTGTCTTCCATAAATGTTTGCATTTGTGTCTTTTTTTGGTTTCCCTGTTCTTTTGCTGTATACAGATTTTCCTACAGTTACTGAAATATCAGTTAATACCTCTGTAGGGTCTGTGGTTATTGTGCTCTCTGGGTTTGTTATAAAAATACTTAGCAGCAACCTTTTTTTAAACTACTGTATGTTATAGAAATACTCCCTTGTCTTCCCTTTAGCTGTCAAAAATTGCTCATTTTCTTGTTTTATAAGATTCCAATTCATGTGCAACACTTTAAGCTTTGGTAATTCCTCTAAATAATCCCCCTATATCTCACTGTTCTTAATAGTAACGTATTAAACTTTGTTACTCCATAGTCTACCTTAATAAATAACAGAGTAAAATTTAATAAAATGAGAATGGGTGTTGTTTCTAACTCCTAGGGATCAGAATAAAAGACCTTTAGAGGTCAGAGTAAAAAACATGTTTATTTTGTTTCTCAGGTTAATGGCATTGAGAAGAGCTGGACTATATTAAATATTGAGTGTCTGAGTAAGTTACTGTTTGATGCCCCTTGTTCCCTTTTCTTAAGGGAAGAGTATTGGTAATTTATTGTTGCAGTTATGTTTCTCTGCCAGAGTCTCATGTGCCTAATGTGGGCCCGAGGGGCACTGTCCCCTGTGGTAGTAGTAAAGTTTATCCTTTTGTGTGCACCGGGATTCAGAAAGTTAATATAAAATGTATATTGGATGTTGCTATATTTACTCTAAAAGCAGTGAGCTATGCTATTAGATTCCCTTGTAATTTATTTTTATAAGGGAGGGGAGCTAAAAGCTTTTCCCATTATAATCAAGAAGCACCTTAGAAGTATACATACTGGTGATACAGCATGTCCTTTGGCTGCGTGCTTTGTTAGTGAACACAAAGGTAAGTTAATGGTTATAAACATACCTCTCAAGTGTACCTCATTACGAGGAATGTACCTCATTTGGGATCTTAAAAAGTTCATGTTCCTCGAAGTTCCACATTGAAAGACTGTCACACATTTAATGTTAGGGTTTTTTTTTAAGTGAAATCCATGGTAAATAGAAATTAATCATATTAATTCATTAAAATATATTCTTTATAATTAAAACCAGCATATTTTAAACATTCTATGACCTTCCTAGTTGAAGTTGTTAGTAAGCCATTGGTATGTGTTCCACATTTTGCCCATTTGTTTCACATTATGAGGGCTAGTGTTCCTCATTTTGGAGATGGAAGGCTGAGAGCTATGGTTATAAAACATGTATTATAGAGCAGTTTTGTTGGAAAATTACATGTGTGGAAATGTAAAAGTTTTTTTATTTTGAAATTTAATATTCATTTCTTCAGGTTTGAATTATGGATGTAATTAAAATACTTTAAGTAGCTGATTTTTTAAATTATGTATGACATTTCCATTTTTGTTTGTATTTAATGATTGTGTTTGTTTTTCATCCTCCCTGAAGGGCTGTTTTCGAAGTGCTAGCAGAATAAACCTTTTCTTGGGGATGTTTATGTAGTATTTCATTCAAGTCTGCATTTCCCTAACAACTCTTGAATCATTTCCACTATCCATTTGCTAAATTCATCCCATTTTAACAGGCAAGTAGGAAAGCGCCAATGTCTCCTTTTTAGTTCATTGCCCTACATCTTGATTTCAGTCTTTGTTGGTGCATGGTTTGAAATAGTTATCGGACATGTTTAAAGCATTCAGTTAAATTTCTCTTTTGGAATACCAGCATATTTATTTGTACTTTCATAAAATTACTGCAGGCTGTTCTTTCCACTTTCTCTGGTACAGCAGAAAACCTCCAGTTTTCTTTGCACACGCTCCCTTCTAACTCTACTATTTTTTGAAATATTTCTTCATGAGAAGCCTCGTATTCAGCCATTTATTCCTTCATTTCAACCTCCAAATGCTGCAGTTTTATCAGCTCATCTGAATAGCTACTTAAAGCTTCTATTTTTTTCCAGCTTTTTGTCACATGACTGAATGTATTTCTCTAACGTCTCCCTTATTTTTAACATTTCTGAATGCATTTATTTTTTCCTGTACATTACTGGAGCCTACCTCTTGTACTAATGCTGAAACCTGAACTGATTTCTGCTGAACAGCTGCAGGGCTATTCCTCACCAGAGTTTTTTTCTTTTCCTTTCAAGTTAATTTTCTATTGGTATCTACAGATTTTTTTCTTTGCTGACATCTAGGCAGTGGATTGACGAGCAAGTAGCTAAGTGCGGGTCTATATTAGAAGACCGAAAGTTTAAAATTGCGAACACTCTAAAGAGCGAAAATTCTGGACCTTGAAGTGCTTTTCTTGAGATCGCAGTACAGTGAAGATCGGAATATTTGCCCTTTCCTCACTGTAGTGCGATCTCAAAGCTGGAATATATATTTAGCAAGGAGTGTAATGATTTCAAGATCGGGCATTTTCACTCCGTTCGCGATTTTAAACTTTCGGTCTTCTAATATAGACCTGCTAAGTTCTGCTCAAATAAATGGCTTTTGCTGGTTGTTTTCCAAAGTTTGTCATCATACTGGGAGAAGAGCTTTAACAACCAGCAAAAGCCATTTATTTGAATACAACTTGGCTACTTGTTGGTCAATGTGCAGGCATCTTGGAAGTCCCCATGGAAGTCCCTGAACCATTGATGTTCTTGAGGTAGTCCAATATACCTTCTTGGTGCACATCTGGGTTTGTGTTTGACTTGATGTCTATATTTTTCTGTAAACCACTTCAGAATTGCATTTAGAACCTCATGGGATTGTCTAATTTTATCTAAAGAGTCTGATTTTTAGGTTACAGGAACACATTAAAGATGTCAAGAATCAACGTCTTCAGTGTCCCTTAGGAATGCATTTTAAACAATTTCATGCTGGTAATCCAGATTTTTTGAAAGGTAGTATTTTGGAAAATGTCTCTGTAGGGGTGGCGGAACATGTGGATATAAAAACTAAATTATTGTATAAAAAACTGTGTATATACTTAAATACAATACACTGACACCATATGGTTTGAATAAGGAGCACAATTGGACATATGTAGTTTAATAATTAACATGTAAGTTTATTTGATTAATTAATGCTATTTGGAGTATGTATAAATGTAGGGCAACACAGTGTGATTTATTAGCTATTTTGGATTGATTTTAAGAAAGCAAATGTACTCAATACAAACAACCTGAAAGGCATTTGGTCTCCTTCGGCATTTTAAAGGTCATTATGTATGGAATGTAAGTGGGGTGCATGTATCCTTACTAGTTGTATAACTCTTTGTGGTTATCTGGTTTAGTTTTGTCAAAATGGGCTTGTAACTCTGCCTCCAAAATGTTAAGTCTGTGACTTTTTCTTTGCAATCCTTGTTTCTGTAAGTGACAAGACTAAAGTCTTCCATTGTGGTTGATTTTTGGGCAGTGCATCTCACCTTATGAGCTACTAAAATATCAGGTGTCTCTATCTTAACTATTTCCCATCATTCATGAATCCTACAATTTTCATTTAGTTACCAGTTATAGGCCATTTTATTCTGCTGTTTTGGTGCTTGGGTGTGCTGAGAACTCTTCCCAGGCTGTCCCTGTAAGAGTGCAAGTGAAGAGACCTTTGATTTTAGTTACTTTTAGTTCTACTGCACTGAAAGTATGTCCTGTTTAATGGTGGGGGGGGGTGCATGGTGCGTCTTCCTATAAGGCTGTGTGCTGCACTGTAACTATTCTGCTGTTTGATGTTGCTTGGTGTCCTGGGAACTCCTCCTTGGGTGTCCTTTTAATGACACAGATGAAGAAATGTTGATTTTTGTTACTTTTAGTTGTGTAGCTTTGAAAGTACATGCTATTTAATGGGGGGGGGGGCTTGTCTTCCTGTCTGTGGATGTGTACTGAATTATTACTGTTCTGCTCTTGAGCAGACATTATATTCTGCTGTTTGGTGGTGCTTTATTATTGTGGCATTTAAGTAGTTGTGTTATTAACTTAAGGTATTAAATTTAAGTGTAAGAGTTTCAAGTGATTATTACAAAGTCTTTAAATTCATATATTCTTGAAGATTTCATTAATCAGAAATATTTGGGTAAATGTATAACTTGTGAGGTATTGCTGATAAATCTGATTTAGAACAAAAGTGTATTAATTGTAAATGTGTGGAAGATTTAAGTTTAATAGTAAATTGTTTGAATCTCAAACTGACTGTATGTGCACAATAATTTAGTAGGTTTAAGGTCTGTTTCCGAATTAAAAAGGGGCAGTTTGCAACGTTTATATATAAAAAGTAACATTAACGAGAAAGTAAGGATGTAAACATGGGTGGTAATATTGATCAATCTGAAGTGAAATAAGGATTGGGGTTGAAAACAAGCTGTAAAAGATTTACTTTAAAACTCCAGTTAAGAGGAAATGGAACGCTGGGAATTTTAATCTTGTGAAGAAAAGTAGTAATACTATCTTCCACACTGACAATCTTTACAAGAAGAAATTTAATTTTGTTCATCAAGTCTTATTTCAAATTACAGTTTATTTGTTAATAGGGAACACTTTGGACAATCTAGGAAAGGTTTGGTCGATTTTAATGTTTTGGTGGGTAACTAGTCTCTTTCAGTGAATACAGGAGGGTGATTTAGAACATGCTGGAATTTTTAGTAGAGATATCTTGTAGTAACAAATCTAATTATTCTAATATTTCAAAATATGAAAATAAAATATCTGGAGGAAAATTATGGTAGCACAAACTTGGTTATTGGGGAACATTTTTCTGAGTCTTTTATTACAAAAGTTGACATTGGTGTAACTAGTATTAGCTATAAGAAAAGAAACTAAAGATTGAGTGATGATTTGTTGGTTGAAGGGTATAGCTCAAAGCTAAGAAGGTATTAAACGAGTCAGAAGCTAATGTAGGTAAGCATCCATGTATGATTCATTCTAGTAAAGAGGATGTTTTGAACATAGTAAGTTTGGAGGAAAATCTTTTTCTCTGTGTAGTATTTCATATAACCCTTGCTGTGATGGTAATACATACATACAGATACTTCAAGCATAGGCAATAATGCCCTTCTAGCCTGCCAATGAACCAAAACAGTTGTTCCCATAAGTGTCCAGCCTGCTCTTATAGATGCATAAAGATATTTCAAGCATGGGCAATAACGTCCTTCTAGCCTGCCAATGAACCAAGACAGTTGTTCCCATACGTGTCCGGCCTGCTCTCTAAATTTGGTAGTCTATTCCATGCATCAGCTACTCTCCGAGAACCAATTAGTACTCTTTTCGTTCCTGTAATATCGCCTACATAGGATATCTGATTCTTTGCCACTTTTTGATGACCTCAAACATTCCTAGAAGTAATTGTTTCTAAAGGCCTTGTATACCTGGATAAGGTTCTTTAAATATCTATACGAGATATTGTACAAGTTCATATAGTTTAGTCTTTCTTAATAACTTAAATTTTCACATCTGTCGATTCCCTTTGTATATTTCCGCTGTACTCTTTCCAGTTTACTTAATGCTTGTTTTCTTGTAAGTTTTCCATATTGCTATTCGATACTCAGGTTTGGGTCTAGTGTAACTAACAAGAATAACTCTCTTGTAAAATGCATTGCTAATGAAATACCTTCATTGAATAAAGAGTATATTACAGCTTTTTCTTCACCAGGGTTGAAATTAATTTATTATTTAGATTTGTGACCAAGGTTTACTAGAGAGAAACCAACCTGTAATAAGTTTATTTTGCAGGGAGGTACCAATGATTTACAGTAAATACTATTAAATAAGATGAAAAATACAATTCTTGACATAATCGAGTATCGTGAAACTTTAATTCTAGAGTTTACATTATGTGAAATCCTTCCTAGCTTGTGCTGGTTGGATTACCAGTGGATGAAGGCAAATTGTGTAATTGGCAACTGTGTTTTGTCTGTCATATTAAATTAGTAAAAAATTGGGAAAACTGCCTGATTTAAAAAGGTTTTCAAAGGATGCAACTCATCTTAGTTGTTGTGGATCTAAGTTTCTGTCAGACTTGTTCAGAAAATATGTTGAAATGTTTTTCCCAAAATCTTGGGAAACAAAGGAAGCAAGTTAACATTTATTACACTTCAGGAGGGGTTATGAATTTTTTGCTGTTACTGAGATATGGATTTTATCTGACTTGCAGTTACCAAGATATGACAAATTTGAATGCTTAGAAACAAGCAAGAGAAGTGGAGAGGTAACTTTTATGAGTTAGAAATTCAAATTCTTATAAACTTGTACAGACTGTTGCTAAACTGGAGTGTGTAATACTCCAGGCTTATGGAATATTGTTGCATGATTGATAGTTTATTGTACAACTACAGTGGATTGTGATACTCGCTGTTATTATCTGTCTACATTAAATATGAATTTAGGTTATAGAAACCTGCTACTGATTGGTGACTTTAATTATCCTGCCATTGATTAGCAAGTAAATTTTGGAGGAAATAATTATGAAATGTGTTTACATTTTCAAGTGTAATGTTACACAATTGATTTTGGAATTGACCTGAGGTAGTAATATCTTAAGATTTGTTAGGCACTGATAATCCGATTTTAATTAAAAATATTCAGAATTCTCCTTCTTTATGATTATCTGATCATTTGACTTTTGGCGGCACAGTGGTACAGTGCTTAACATCACAGCAAGAGGTTTTCCGGTTCAATTCTTGGCTGGGGTGTTTTCTGTGTGGAGTCTGTGTGTCTTCCCTGCATTTGCATGTCTTTCCTCTAGGTGCTCCAGTTTCCTCCCACATTCCAAAGACATGCATCTGGAGCATTTCTCCCCAGGCCTCCACTGTAAAATTGTCTCTGTCCCAGTCTGACTTTCCCAATAAACAAATGCTAAATATTAGTAAATAAAAATTGTTGCTAAGGGTAAACCGAGAATATGGACCAACCATTATAATTTTGGTCTAATTGATTATTATTAGCTAAAGAATATTTTTTTATCTTTGGCTTGGCTAGAGATGGCAGAGTCAGTTAGTGAGGGTTATGGCAATATAGACTGTCTGTTGTGTAACAGAGTAGCTGGGACAACTTGCTATACAAGAGTAAATTCCAAAAATACATTCCCAATATGGTAGAATTATAATATGAACACGTTATATATAAAAGAAAGAAGGCTTCTTGTGTTTACTGCAAATTTCCAAATAGGTATAATAGAAAGTTAAGGTTAAGAAGTAAGAAACTGTTCAATATAAGAAATGAAAAAGTAAAACATGAAAATGTACTGGCAAATGATCATACAAACACCAAAAAGCTTTATAAATGCATTAATTCCTTCAGGAATGAAAACTGGTTGTAGTAGTTCATATTATTTTTTTATTTTATAGATGGTTCAATGAATTGATTACTAATACATTTTACTGGTTTTAACATTGATAGACGTGATTGCTCTGAATCTGTGGAAGAAAGAATTGACTGTAAGACAAAATGTCCAAATATTATTGAAGATATCAGAAGTGAATAATCCAAGTGCAGGCGAGGTATGTAAAAAGCAGGTTTATTAATAAAAAGAGGTGAGTGCTTTCGCATGAGCTTCTTCAGACCTATACAACTAAACTGTCTCTACAATACAATTAGAGTCCTTTTTTACACAGATCAACATGTCTGTCACCTTTCTGAAGTTTACTATGGATTGGTCGAAGACCACTATTCCTTTTTTAGATGTCTTTGTTGATAAATTACCCTGTGGGATAGTCAACACGGGTGTTTATCGCAAGACCTGCTATAGGAATACACTGCTGCATCGTTCGAGCATGCATCCTGGCTATGTATACAAGAACATAGTGAAGGGACAATCAATGCGGATGTCTAGATATACACCCCTAGACAGTCATCTGGCAAGTGAATTAGGAGACCTTAGCAGCAAATTGAGGCTATGACCACTTAGATATCTCCAGAGGGATGGCGGGCATTGCAGATCTGAGGATAGACAGACCATATTTCTCAGATGGTGCTGTTGAAATATACGCTGGAGAGGCCAGTGATGGCTTGGATAGCCAAGAGGCGGTTCAAATATGGACAATGGAATTGCATTTCCCATTTTACACCAGGGATGTAGGTACACTTAAAGATATTTTCTCTAAGCATTGGCATGTTTTATCAGTTGACCCAACTATTAAGAGCCTTACAGGTACGAATAAAAAGAACTTAAAGAGTTTGCTCTGTTACCCAAGGGTCCATAATGATCCACCTGCTTTGTTGGGTCCCTACATGACCACATCGACAAATGCAATTTTGTCCATATATAGAAACCGACCCTGTCTTCCGATATCCATATGGTTCGTATTTACTACATCAGGATGAGGGGCAATTGTATGTCCAGAGATGTAGTTTACCTAGCCTGCTGCACAGTCTGTCCAGCCTACTATGTAGGCAAGACCAATAGGACAGTGAGGGATAGGATTGGTGAGCATGTATACCACACAAGGAGAGGTACTACACATAATGCACTATCCAAACACACTAATGACAAAGGTCAAGAGCATCGTTTTAAGTTCAGGATCTTGGAACAGATCTCAAGGACATACAGGAGAGGGACATTAACAATTATACAGAGACCAGGAAATCCATTGGATTATTAAGTTTAGGGCAGATATCACCCCAGGTCTCAATGGAACTGCTGAAAATCAAGAAGGTTATTGTCCAAAAGATGTTAAGAGGCTATGAAGAGTTTTTTACTTTGTGGCCAGTAGGGTCTTTTTGAACCTTTATATGCATAGATGCTCTGTCAATGTTTTGATAGTTATGTTACTAAAATTTTTCCCCCCCATCTGTCACACATACTTTTGTTTTATTTATTCCAATAATGGATATGAATATGAATGGCTTTGTTCTGAAAATGCCGTACTGTTTTATGATGGTGTATAGGAATTTTATATATGACTTTTTTACATGATATTTTTAATGAGCCATGTACCTTTAAATAATGGACAGGATTTTGGCGCCATTTTGGCTTTTTAAACTGATGTTTACAGACAGTTTAGTTGTATAGGTCTGAAGAAGCTCATGCGAAAGCGCTCACCTCTTTTTATTAATAAACCTGCTTTTTACATACCTCGCCTGCACTTGGATTATTTACATCATTGGCTATTGGATTTAGGAGCTACTTGTGATTTAAATGAGACTGCAATCCTCCATTGTTTTGCTCAGCGGTGTTTGTTTTTAACTATTTATCTTTGAGCTTGTTGTTCCGTTGAGCATTCACTCCACTGGTCCTCTTTATTCATTATTATTGAAGATATGTTAAGAGCCTTAAATAAAATTAAATCTGATGCATCAAGTGGACCAGATTGTATTACTAGAATTTTGTTGGTTAAAAGATTATTTAGTCAATATATTAAGTAGGACATTTAATGCTATGATCTATAATGGATATGCACCATATCCTTAAAGGAATCCTTAGTTATTCCGGTTTTTAGATCTGGATATAAAATGGCAGTATACAATTATTATCCAGTGAGTCTTAACACCAATATTATGCAGATGCTTTCAGAGCTGTATTAGTGAAATCTTGCGTAAATCTCACATTGCTTGATATTTTTCAACATGTTTTTTTAAAAGGTCATTCTACACGCACTAATTTGAAAAGGTTTTATGATTCCATTTCTCTGGAGATGGGAATTACCACAGGTGTAATCTGTTTGGATTCAACAAAGGCTTTTGACTTGCTGTCATTCCACACTGTTGACATGGCTTTGGAACAAAATAAGGAGCTGATGTCTTTTCTGTCCGTTCCTCAGCTGATGGATTTCTGATCTGACCTCTGATCTGACTTTGGCCACTTTTTCCAGACTTATGATTCAGAGCTGCAGCTCCTCCCCCTACTCATAACCCCACTCCTGTCCCCAGCAATTACCCAAAATATCGTTTGCTGCTTGTTGAGTATGGATGTGATTCGCTGGCTTAGGCTTGATTCATCCAAGTTCCTTAACACATTTCAATTCTCTCTTCTACCATATTCCTATTTTTATAGACTCATTAATTTCATTCTTCTTTCCTCCCCAAACCAAAAAAAAATCTCTTAGGCTTTCTTTGTGTCCTAAGCACATGCCTCCATCTTCCTTTTCTTACTAGTTTGTAGCTAGTAGTTTGTTTACCATCGCTGGTATTTCTTGGCTTTTATACACTTGTTTTGTCAGTGTATCCTTTATTACCATTGTTGGTAGTTCTTTAACTTTGACTTTCTTTCTACTGTCTGCTTGCCAATCTGTTTTTTTTTTGTGATTGTCAGATAAACCAAAGGGTTTTAAAAAAATGTGTGGCTTGTAGTCACATTCTGACGCGCGCGCACACACACACACACACACACACACACACACACACACACACACACACACACACACACACACACACACACACACACACACACACACCGTAAGTATGCGTATTCTTTAGTGGTAGCACACCTGTAGGAAGTTTGTTCAATTTGCATACCCTTTGGCATCCAAGACATGATTGAATGATGGAATAAGCTCATTATCAAGGGCTTTTTACCTTCAGGAGAATCCTTCAGATCTGTTTTGTCTGCATCTGGAGCATGCCAATTCAGGAAGAAGTCTTCAGAGAAGCACAAGGGGGACAAGAGTGATCGGTCAAAAGAAAAGGCAGGTAGTTGATGAAGCAATCCCGTGACTGCTCTCCTTTATCAATGTTATTTTTGTCTCTGACTACTAAGCTTTTTCAAGCCTTCAGATCTTACAACCACCCTGGATCCAACTCCAGTACGATCCAGGATTCCTCCCTTATCGGAGCAGAGGTTTCCCCCAGAATCAGTCTCCCCTAGTTTGTGTTAACCTTTTCTTTAGGAAAGACCCATGCAGAAGACTTATAAGCCACCTTCCACGTCTTCTTCCTTAAGGCCCATTAGGTCTGACAGAAGCTTGACAGAAACTGATGTGGATAGAATGTTGAGGAAAATCCTCAGGGCTTGTATTCAGTTGGGAGTGCTGTCATTTCCATCTCTCATCAGACCCATGAGCTTTGTAACCTATCCCTTGCCCATAGCTACTCCTTTCCCAGTCCAGCCCTTAGGTTTGAGGATGTTGGATCTGAGTTTTTTTTTGGGTTGTCTGCATTGGATCTGAAGTTCTTGTCATTTTCAACTCCCAACAGCTTCTGTGATCCATCCAGCTCCAATTTCATCAGAGCTGAAGTTTCATTGCTGAGTATATGGGTAGAGGTCTGACTCCAAAGCTGTTAAAGCCTTCCCTTCCCCTCACCGCATCGGAATTAGATAGCTTGGCTCTGGCTTCGGTCACTGAGCAGGGTCGAGTTGGTTCCCTCGTTCATCCCTGTATGGCAGCTTCATCTCCTTCTGGGATAATTTTGGGTTTCCCCGTCCGCTTCTGCCCTCTGGGCAGTTGAGAGAGCTTTCACCAAGGTAGGAGACTGGACATCCCACTCCCTCTTGGCTCCACCCACTCTGGAGCTGATGGCCCTGGATCCTGATCCTGCTCAGTCTATCCCATTGGGACAGGTGGTTCACACTAACCTCAAGACGGTCATTATTAAGGACACCCCTCAGCCTTCTGAATCTCCTCTGTGGAGGCCCCTGAAAGCACAAGTGTAAGAGAAAGCATGTTGACTCCTCCCCAGGAGTCTCTGACAGAAGATATGGATTTTGATGAAGGGGAAGGGTCCTCCAGCTCACCACTTGAGGATGTGCCATTCATGGTGATCCTGTAAATTCTCAGACAGAAACGAGTTTGGTCTTCCAAAGCCCCTTCTCAGGAGGAATCTGTTTTTGTTGAGGCTTTTGTTTATGGCTCAGCTACTCCCTGAATGGATTTCCCAGTTGATGAGATGGTGGATTTGATCTCTTGTCAGGCATGGAAGGAGCTAGATGTCACAGAAACTGCTGCGCTGTGGAGGCTGTTGGGGGGGGTGCTAATCTCTGCACCCAGTTACCTGGACATCCATCACCAAGGATGTGTGGGTGTAAACAGTTATTACTAGAGGCTGTCACATTCCTTTTCTTTATCCACCTTCACTATGAAAAAACTTCCCTAAGTTCCACCTTTTCAAAGTAAAGCAGCAGCATTAGAGAAAAAAGCTGCTAGACCAGCGAGTCATCCTAGAGGTCCAGCCTGAGCAGCAAGGGTTCAGGAGCTAATTCAAGATTCTTTGTTGTGTTAAAAAAGAACCGAGACCTAAGACCAGTTTTGGACCTCAGTCACTTGACTTGATACATCAAGCACATAAAATTCCAAATGGTCACAGTACAGTTCATCCTCTTTTCCTGAGGAAGGACGATTGGATGTGCTTGGCAGACCTTCATGATGCGTACCACTACATCAAAATTGACAGGTGCTCCAGGAGATTTCTTTGCCTCTGTCTAGGAGCCAGTCACTTTTAGTTCAGAGCATTGCCCTTTGGTCTCACCTCAGCATCCTTGGGTGTTCAAATGCATGGCAGTGGTTGCAGCTCATCTCGATTTGCAAGGGTTCTGGATTATCCCCTTTCTAGACTACTGGCTTCTTACAGCACCTTCCAGGTCTCAGCTAGTCTTGGCCAGAAGCTAATTGCTTCAGCTGTGCTCCCGCCTAGGAATTGCAGTGAACCAGGACAAGTCACGATTTTCCCCTGTACAGATTCTGGAATTCATAGGAGCAGACTTGAACACAACCATTCAAATTGTAAGGTTACCAGTAGTGAGCAGGTTATCCACCCTGTGAAACCAGGCCCCACATCTTTTTCCCATCAGATGCTGCTTACCAAACTAATCCTGCAACTTTTAGGATCAATAGCAGCATCCATTACTTTGGTCCCCTTGGCAAAGTATTTACTGAGAGCATTACAGTAGACATCAGGTTCCAACAGATGACCATTCCAATCCAGTTAACAAAAATCTGCCGAGAACATGTAACTTGTGGGATTCATTCTCCAGAGGTACTCTGGGACTGTTCCTTTGTTCCTCCTCCTCACAAAGCTGCAGTTACTTCAGATGCTTCCCAGCTAGGATGGGAGTTGGGGGGGCATTACATGGGGAAGATGGTCCTAGGAACATGGTCCCCATCAGAGGACAAACCTTGTATCAGTGTCATAGAGATGAGGGAATCCTCCTAACATTGCATGCCTTTCAGGATGTCCTTCCTCTGGGGGTGATTTCTATCCTGACTGATATGTCAGTAATCTAGTACATCAACAAACAAAGGGAATCTTCTCCATTATGTTGAAAAGCAGTGAGAGTGTGGCAGTGGGCAATATCTTCCAGCTGCTTTCTGAAAGCAAAGTGCATTTCAGGGAGGTCAAATGTTCTAGCGGACAGGTTGAGCAGATCTGTTTTGCTATCACATGAGTGGCCTCAGTCCAACAGTGATGACACAAATGAGACCAACCATGCTGCTGTCTTTTTGCTTCTCCTGCCAGTTATAAAAATGCAGCAGGTTCTTTGCTCTGATCCCTCCAGAGGGCAGAGTCCCCAAGAGGTGCTTTGATTCATGATTGTTCCTTTGGTCTATTATATGCTTTCCCACCAACACCCCAATCCCAAAATTCCTGCAGAAAGTATTGCAGCGGAAGATCAGTCATCCTCCTCAAGCATTTTCTGGCCTCAGCATATGTGGTTTCCTCTTCTCTTGCCTCATCCAGTACATGGGGGTTTTGCCTGCTCTGTCCCCCATCAAATCCGTGAGCCACCATATTTTTGTGCCCTTAATATCTCCTTTTCCGATCCGACCTCCTGCTTGGAGCCATCGGATCCAGAGGTAACCAGAGTCGATGTGTTGGATCCTATGGCATGTTCACCCTCTACTCTGATTTCTCTGATCTGCTCCGACTCTTGGAGCACAAGGGATCTTGGAGCCAAAGTGTCTGCATCGGGTCTGAGGGGCTGACCTCCTCTTTGAAATTTTCAGAGCCATCGCTTCCTCTCGGAGCCTCTGTGCTATACAGCCCAGCTTTGACTCCCTGACGTGGGGGCCGGGGGTTGTCTGCTCTGAAAGCTACGGCTTCGGAGGGATTGCCATTGGCCTGTCTGGGCAACTCTGCATCTGAAGTGGTGGAGAGGGTGTTCTCCCAGCCAAGAACTGCTTTGACTCTGCCTCCTTCAGATCCTACTCCTATTCTGATTTCTGCACCTGAGCCTGATCATTGTCCACCTCAGGGACAGCCAGATCCTAAGTTCCAAGCAGCTCCTCCTGCAGAGCTCCCCATTTCTTCCGACACCTCCCCAGAATATCCCACTGAGGAGATCCCTGGAAAGGGACTGTGTAAGAGGAGACACCTGGATTCCCCTCAGGAGTCATTGACAGAAGACACTGACTTTGATGAAGGGGAAGGGTCCCCAAGATCTCCACCCAGTGATGTCTCCTTTGGAGACATCCTTGAAATTCTACACCAAACAGATGGATGGCCTACCTAAAGCCCTTCCTCAGAGGAGTCAGTTTTTCTGGAGGCCTTCGGGTCTGGCTTATCTACATCTTGGGTGAGTCCCCTTGTGGTTGACCTTATAGACCTCTTCTCCTGCAGGGCATGGAAAGAGCCGGACACTGTGGAGCCCATACCAAAAAGAGCTGACAAAATCCTCAGTGCCCCTTCAGATAAGCAACACTGGAAAACAGGTTCCCCAGTAGGTGGCATGGTTGTTACAGCAGCGTCTAAGAAGGAGCTAGCTGAACAGAGGTCCTCTGTCCATCCCCCTAACAGGGAGTCTAGGGCTTTGGACAGCTTTGGGAAGTGGGTGTATGCATCAGTGATCTTCGCATTGCAGTCATGAGCTACCTGGCACATTTCACCAGACTACAGAGGGACTTTAATTAAGGAACTCTCTGGCTCTGCCCCAGGTTCCATGTCTGCAGAGGAAAAGAAAACCCTTTCCTCCAGATTGGCCACCCTGCAGTCCATCTCTTATGCGTCCATGATACTAATCTGTCATGCTGCAGAATGGTTGCCAGTTCAGGTATTGTTATTAGGTGTCATGCCAGGATGCAGCTTTGTGACTTCGTGCAATGTTTCAAGGCCTCTTTCATCAATGCTCCTTTTGATGGATGTCCGTCATTTGGCCCCACTGTTGAAGACCACTCTCCCGTAGTGAGAAAGACTTTGTCTGCCATCGGAGTCTGCTTTTCTACTCCACAAAGACCTTTCTTATGGAACCAGTGTGGTTCAAATGTCTCAAGGTCCTTTTCAGGAATCACAGGGAGGTTTTTCTCCCAGAGGCAGAGGGGGAAATAACTATGGTAGATGCCACCCACATGACAGAGGTGGTCTGCAAAATCAAGTATCACAAGATTCCTTCTCAAATAGATCCTTTCAGCACTCCTGAGAGGCTGCCTGACTTGTCCCTGTCTGGAGGCAGTCAGGGGGAGCTTATCCTTGCACCCAGATGCATGGTTAGCCATCACAAACTATCATTGGGTACAAAGGATCATATCCAGAGGACATTCCCTTCCATTTTTCAAAATACCAAAACCAAGGAAAAAATCTCCCTGATGTTCCACCCAATCGGAAGGAGGAAGCAGCATTACAAGTTACAAAGTTGGTAGAAGAGTCGTCCAGGAAGTCCCACCAGACCAAATCAGATCCGGAATCTATTCAAGGTTCTTTTTAGTGCTGAAGAAGACAGGGGGCCTTGAGGCCAATTTTGGACTTAACATTCCTAACCAAATCAGTAGACAGTTTGACGTTCCAGATGGTCATTGTTCAGTCCATTCTACCACTGTAATGAAAGAATGACTTGGATGTGCTGTCTTGACCTTCAGGATGTGTATTTTCTCATCAAAATGAACATGTGATCCAGAGGTTTTCCTCCACTTCTGGCTGGGGGCCAGTCATTGTCAATTCAGAGTACTCCCCTATGGTCTCACCACAGCCCCCAGGGTGTTCACCAAATGCATGGTGATAGTAGCAGCTCACTTAAGACTGCATGGATTCAACGTGTTTCCTTGTGTAGATGACTGGCTCCTGACTGCATCAACCGGGTGTATATTAGAACACCGAAGTTTCAGCAAACTGCTGAAAATATTGAAGAAACAGAAAACCAAATTTTTTCGTAGGGAAAGAATTTGGTTGTCCGTTTCTGTTGCTTCGGTATTTTCAGCGCTGATGTGGAAAGTTACGGGTTGGGTTCAGGTAAGTGTGCGATTGTGTGGACGTGAGGGTTAGGGCGGGTTAGGTGAGTTAGGGTTAGGGCGAGGGTCAGGTAAGCGTGCGATTGTGTGGAAGTGAGGGTTAGGGCGGGTTAGGTGAGTTAGGGTTAGGGCACGGGTGAGGTGACTGTGCGATAGTGACGGACCTTAGGGTTAGGGTTTTGGTTAAGGTAAGTGGATAGTTAGTGGTGTATGTATAGATTAGTGTAGGGTTAGGTGTAAAAGTTTAGGTGTATGTGTGTGGATTGTTGTTTGTTTGGTGTGCTTCTGTTGTGTGTATGTGTTTTGGAACAGTGAATTGTTTCCCTAGGAAAACATTCGCTGTTCTGTATGTTCGAAGTTTTGAACTTTCGTTGTATAGGGCTCGATATTAGAACACTCGAAGTTTTAAAACTTCAGTGTTCTAATATAGACCCCATCAACCAGGTATCTATTACTACAAGCCAGGGATTATCTACTACACCTGTCCCCTACCTTGGCCATTGCGATCAACATGCAGAAATCGCAGTTACATCCCTTGTAGTTGATAGTTTGTAGGAGCATGTCTAGTTAGCCAGTTGCCCAGCCTACCTGCCTCGGAACAGAATATCCACCTTAAAATCGTATATTAGACAAATTCTGGCCATTCCCAAACCCCAGCAAGTCTAGTCCTCAGAGCATTAGGGTTGATGGCTGCCACGATAACATTGATTCCAACAACATGCTTACATATGAGAATCTTTAAATGAACACTGGTGACTTAATGGTCATTACACTTGTATCCACTCAATCACCCAATCATATTGTCCCAGGTGTGCAAGGACTTGCTTCTACAGTAGCTCCTCTTAGAAAAAAATCAAACCGGGACATCCTTTTTTTCTTCCTCCCCCAACGCCACATTGACCACGGATGCTTGTCAGCGGGGGGGGGGGCATTACCTTGGTGGAATCGTCCAAGGCATGTAGTTGGAGATGAGAGTAGTGCTTCTAGTGTTGCAAGCACTTGAGATTCTGAGCTTTTTGCCTGTAAGAACTGTTGCAATATAAATGGACAATATTTCTGTGGTATGGTACAACAACAAGCAGGGTGGAACCAGATCTCACCCCCTGTGTTGAGAAGCACTGAGGGTATGGCAGTGGGCGACCTCTTCCAATCACTTCCTAGTTGTGATGCACATTCCAGGAAAGCCTACCATTCTGGTGGACAGGCTCAGCAGAGTTATCCTGATGCCTCACTAGTGGTCTCTAAACCAATCAGTGGCAAACATGATTTTCCACAAGTGGGGTCAACCCTGCTGTGACCTTTTTGCTTTGCCCGCTCAACAACAAATGCAGCATGTTCTTTGCCCCAATCCCTTCTCAGGGACAGTCACCAAGAGATGCTGTAGTCCATGTTTGGCCCTCCAGTCTTCGTTATGCTTACCCTCCCCTAACTCTCATACCCAAATTTCTTTCAAAAGCACAGAGGTTGAAGAGCAGTGTGATCCTCATTGCTCCCTTTTGACCTTGATATGTCTGGTTCCCCTTCGGTGGTCTTAATTAGTATACCCTCTGTGGACGCTGGAACTGCATCAGGGAAGACTCACCCAAATCTTCCAGGACTAAAACTAACCGCACAGTTTCTTCAATTCCAGTGATGGCTAGAAACACCAGGCTTTCTTCACGGGTTCAGAGGATTTTATTATCCCCATATAAAGCTTCTACCAGAAAAATTTATAAAAGTAAATGGAAGAGATTTTTGATATGGTGCCTCCAAAAACATTTAGACCCTTTTACAACTCCTACCTTGTAGTTTTAGACTTTCTTGCTTCAATTTTCCAAAACAGGGCAAGTTGCTCTTTTGTTAAGGTGCAACTGGCAGCCATCTCAAATTCACACCAGGAACAGTTAATCTTCTTTTGCTTCAACTAAACTGTGTAAGATCTTCCTCAGGGGTACCTTTTTACTTAGACCATCTATAAAGGACTCTACTCCTCCTTGGGACTTAACCATATATTACAAGCTCTTGTCCACCCACCCCCTTTGAACCTTCAACCAGGGTAGACTTAAAGTATCTTTCCTGGATAACTGCATTTTTGGTAACCAGAATTTCAGCTAGAATGGTATCTGAATTGTAAGCACTGTCATCCAAACCCCCATATTTGATTTTTCATAAAGATAGAGTGATCTTGCATACCAATCCTTCCATTTTGCCCAGTGTTGTCTCCAAAAAGGTCATCACCTACCAGTTTTCTTCCCCAGTTTCCAAAACAAGGGCACATGTACTCTTCATTTTCTAGATGTTCATAGATAGCTACATTTTTATCTAGATAGAGCAAAATCTTTTCGAAAAACTGACCAGTTGTTTGTCTCCTCCTCAGATGTTAGAATGGGAATGCCAGTGTCCAAAATCACTTTGGCTAAATGGATTACAGATTGCATATCTCATGTATATTCTTGTAGAGGTATCCCTCTACTTAGGCATGTCAAAGCTCATTTTACTAGATCTATGTCTACATCTCAAGCCTTCTGGTTCAGAGTTTCGATAGAGGACATTTGTGCGACTGCAATTGGTCAAACACTCGTACCTTTGTCACACATTTCAAATTATATATTGTACAATTATATATCTATGAAGTAGAGCTGCCTTTGGTTCTGCAGTGCTCCGGAATATCCTTCCATGAGGGCCACCTGAGGTTACTGTAACTGGGAACTCTGTCCCACAGTTTGAGGAGTGAAGGAAAATGACAACATCACATAAAGAAGTTAGGTACTCACCATAGGGTTTCATTTGTGTTGTCCATTTCCATTCTTCCCCAACCTTCCCCCCTCCATCTCCCTGTCCCTTATAGGAAGACTTGTGCTCTCTATATTATGATAATGTTCTATTTATACGTTTATGTTTTAGGCATATACAGCTGCAGCAAACTTGACCTGAGGTAATTTGGAGGAGGGGGCATGATGGGTAAGGGAGGAGCTCAAGAGTTTGGTCCTAAGCTATAAAAGTGGCTGAGTCGGATCAAAGGTTTGGATCCAAACCCACAGGTTGATGAAGAATGAAATGTACAACACAGATGGAATGCTATGGTCAGTACATAACTTCTTTTTTTGTTATTTACCAGGCAGTTATCGTCTTTGCTTGGGAATCACTGGTTGCTGTCACTGGATGTGATTAAATTGTGTATGATCAATGGAGGAGATTTGTTCACACAGTCCTGAACTGTAGTCTCATAATTTCAGGTACAAGGTGTTGAACAGTATCCTTTTGTGTTGTCTATGTGTCTTTAGTACTTGTTTGACCATGGCTGCACCTGCATTGTAATATTGGAAGCCTTGATTATCCTATGCCTGGATTACAAGCTAATGCTAACTCTCAGCTGTCTCTTCTGGAAGATCTCTATTGGACCCTGCCATGGCATCAGACTGTGTCCATAAGCTGGGAAAAGTTATTTCAGCTCAGAACAGACTGTTCTTTTCATGAGTGTGGTCATGGGTCCCTGCAAAGTCCAAATGCACTCATCTTTTTGGATTTTAGAGCATTATTTGCATGGTCCATTGTGCTACTTTTAGATGAGGATGCTGTGTTGCATGGTTCACTACCAGCAGTTTCAAATTCAGTACTCCCTGTTGAACATACTGGTTTTGGCAGAGGCTTTGTTATTCTTTGGTTGAATGGTTCTTTACTGAAGACTCCCCTCTTTGTGCAGAGCAGCTAAACACAATGGATTCCCCTCTAAAGGGAAGAATAGTCCACATGTGTTCTTGCTTGGTCTGAGTCATAGGGTGTCCTGAATTGAAAAACTCTGTAGCATTATCTTGGACATTCCTGTGGTGTGGCTGTCTTGGCTGCACAGGTTTTGAACCAAATGTGTCTGGAAGCACTGTTACTGTGCTCCAGCAGTTTAGCATTAGTTTGATAACTTGTACAGATTGGTGGTTGCAGAGGGGGAATGTCCTGGTAACCCCTATGAAGGGACATCATTTGAATCTGAGAATGAGCTGTCTGAGTTTGGGAAATTGCGATGGTTGACATTCTGAAAGTGTTAATAGTTTTGGAAAATCTAAAACTCTGCTGTAAGCCCCTTTTTTGGATCTCTCAGGTTAGACACTCAAAGCCTTTGACCGATGTTCTTCATCTCACATTGCTGCAGTCCTTACACTTGGGTAGTCCGCTGTCCTCGGTCGGCCCGAATATCAAAGTGGTCAAGGCGCATTTGACTGACATCAGGACGCCAGGGTACAAATGCGCATGACCGGCGTCATATCCTCAGTCTTTTGCCGCATGGTCCGATGCAGAAGCAGCATTGTTGGCGTTCTGAGATTTTTCGATTTGAAGTTTCAGACCGAGTCAAAGTTGGCTAAGTACCCGTTGGGAATATTTTAGTTTTTCTTGCCTCAGTGGTTTACCGGATGTCAGAAAAAGTGAATAATTGCATTTCTTGTGGGAAACAGATACCGCGAGATTATCATACTTTGTGTATTCCTTGTTTAGGGCCTGAGCACGCGGTGTCGCTCTTGTGCTAGATTCAATAAGCACTATAAAGAGAAGGTTGGATTGTGCCAGGTTAGTCTTTGGGAAGCGGTGCAATTATAAAATGCCGTCGGATGCTCCGACATCCGAGGACAAAGCAGTTAAGGCTGGAAGAACCGGACGCCGGTTCTTTAGATGTGTCGGTGGAGCCGGTGGTTCCACCGGAGATTTCTTTGGGTTCCCAGGGAGAGACTTTGTTATTGCAGGTTGTGGCCTCTCAGGAGGCAGGTCAGGCTGAAGGGGCTTCTCAGGTTACCCTCCCTTCCTAGGGTGGTTAGGCCCTCTCCTTCTGTTGCCAAGGCTTCTCCCAGAGGCAGGCCAGGTTTAGCTTCAGTTGGTGTCACCCCTAGTTCTTCAGGAACTGTGCCCAAGAAGCATATGCTTAAAATGGCAGAAGATTTAATTACTTTGATTAGGGTTCTTTGCCCCTCCTGATAAGAGACCTAGGGTGGAGCCTGAGCCAGGAGTTTTGAGCAGGCTTGGATGTTTCAGAGTCTTGGCTGAAGACTTGCAGGAGTATTCTCCTTATTCTGACTCTGATGTGGATGATTCTACTCCTTCTGCTTCTCCTCCTGAGGATTTTTCTTTTCAGAAACTCTTCATTCTATGAGGGAGCATTTTAAGTGGGAAGGTCAGGACTTCTCTGATTCCAGGAAAAGGCTTAGGGAATTTTGTTTTACCCCAGCATAGGCCTTTGGCTATACCTCCTGTTTTAGATGTGGTGGAGGATGTTTTGCAGAGGCTTCTCTTAATCCTGACTCTTTGCCTCCTGCTCCTGTTAAACCGATAGATATTACAGGGTACCTGAAGCTCATAAGTATCTTTTAAGAGTCCTAGGGCAGACCCAGAAACTGTTAGTCAGGGGCCTAAAGGTGTTAAGGCTTCTGTTGTCAAGAATCCGGTTCCTTCAGACAAAGAGGCCAAGGCTTTGGATAGATGGGGAAAGAAAGTTTATACTTCTTCCACTCTAGCTATGAGGGCTTTGAATTGCCAGTTTCACATGTTAAAATACCAAAACTATCTCCTTTCACAATTGAAGTCTAAGGTTGATGCTCTGGCGGAAGGTATTAATTGTAAAGAGTTGCAAGATTTAGTACATGTTTCTGAACAGGTGGGTAAGCATTCTTTGCAATGTGGTTTTGATGCTGTACAGGCCTCGTCCAAGGTGGCTGCCACTGGGTCAGTTCTTCGCCTGGCTGAGGGATCAGAATTTATCTGACCATGTTAAAACAAGGATTTTAGATGCTCCTTTACAATCTGATCTGTTGTTTGGTTCTCCTGTTGAGACAGTTTTAATTCAGCCTCCAAAGTTTAGTAGAAATTGGCCTACTAAGGGGTGGATGTATCCTTCTTATGATTCCCAGTCTAGGGGTAGATCTGGGCAGAGCTCAGGGCTCTTTCAGGCCTAGAACAGGGAGTTCTCCTGCACAGTCTTCAGGTGAGGGTAGGGGTCAGTCCTTTCGTAAACAGACCCAATGACCTACCTTTTCAGCTGCCAGAGCCTTCTCGTCTGGCAGCACCTTTGGGAGGAAGGTTGGCACTTTTCAAAGAAAATTGGAGTTTAATTACCCAAGACAGATGGGTACTGGATATCATACACCACGGTTACAGGTTTTATTTCCATACCTTGCCTCCTTTCAAAGGCATGCCAGACGTTCCTCCTCCACAAAGAATAGAGGCTCACAAGCAAATTTCTCTGTTACTCCAAATATTCAGCGGTCCCTATGCCAGAAGTTTTATTCTCGCCTGTTCCTAGTACCAAAGAAAGGGAACATGTGGAGACCAATTTTGGACTTATCTATCCTCAACACTTATCTGGACATTCCCAAGTTCAAAATGTTGACGTTACAGCAGCTTTTACCTCTGCTGGGCAAAGATCATTGGATGGTAACTTTAGATCTCAAGGAGGCTTATCTTCATGTTCCTATCAGACTGAGTTGCAGGAAGTATCTAGCTGGGACTTCTCATTATCAGTTCTCTGCATTGCCCTTTGGCTTATCTACTAGTTCTGGCTCCAGTGATAGCTTTCCTCAGGTTAAAAGGAATATTGCCTGATCTTCATCATTTGGAGTATGTGATAGCAGTGCTAAGATGCCTGGGGTATTCTAATAAAGTCCAGTCTAGTACCCTCTCAAGACATGTGCTTTCTGGGTGTGAGACTGAATACAGCATCCCAGATGGCCCTTTTGACCCCGGACAAACAAAAGAATCTTTCCCTTTACTTTCATCAGTTGTCTCATCAGTCCGGGCTGACTGCAAGGACAGTCCTTCAAGCCTTAGGGTTCATGGCATCTTGTATTCTGGTGCTTCCCAATGCCAAACTGCATATGAGGAAGCTACAATGGTATCTCAAAAATGTATGGACACAGCACTGCCAGGATTTGGACACTGTCATTCAAATAATACCTTGCATTCAAAAGGAATTTTGTGGTGTCAGATTCTAATGACAGATGCCTCAGACAAAGCTTGGGAGCTCATCTGAATGGAAAGTGGATACAAGACCAGACTACAACATCTACATATCAACTTGAAAGAGATGTTAGCAGTCCAGTTTGCATTAATAGCTTTCAAAGATTTACTTCTTCCAGGGCAGGTGTTGATTCTTTTGTGGGAGACTGCTCGAGCACAGAACTCCTTAGCAGATGTGTTGAGCAGGCAATTATGGATCCCCACAAGTGGAAATTGGATCCTCATGTATTTCAGAAATTGACAGTGTCATGGGGAACTCCAGACATAGATCTGTTCGCTTCCCCACTAAACCACCAGCTGCCAAAGTTTTGCACAAAAAGGTTTCATCCCACAGCTTGGAAAGTGGATGCTCTTTCTTTCAATTGGAGCAATCTTCATGTGTATGCCTTTCCGCCTCTGCCTCTCCTCCCAAAGGTACTACTAAAGGTCAGACAAGACAAGTCAAGGATGATTTTGATAGCTCCAGATTGGCCTCAACAGCATTGGTACCCATTACTGAGGAGCCTGAAGCCTCCATGGCCTTTGCCTTCGATTCCACACCTGTTGTCTCAGGAGGACAATCATTTGCTCAATGTCAAGCTTCACTCTCTGCACCTAACAGCTTGGCATATTCTGTTTTGAACCATAGTGGGCCTTCACTTCCACAGCAAGTTTTGAATGTTATTTTGGAAGCTAGAAGGCCTAGTACAAATGGAAGAGATTTTTATTTTGGAGTGCAGCAAAGGATTTTGATGTTTCTGAGCCTAATTTAAGTGTGGCTCTTCAATATCTTACTGATTTACTGGACAAAGGTTTGTCCTTCTCTTCTATTAAGGTTCATGCTGCAGCAATTTGCTCACTATGATTGTGACCCACCATTGTTTTCTCATCCTTTGTTCAAGCAATTTCTTAGAGGGGCAAAGAATATAAGACCCCAAGAGCTCCTACTCCTGCTTGGGATCTCAATTTTGTGTTGGAGAAACTCACTCTACAACCTTTTGAGCCTGCAGCTACTGCTGAATTTTATCATGGAAGACTGCTTTTTGTTGGCTATTACCTCTGCAAGAAGGGTTTCTGAGTTGCAGGCCCTTATGGCAGTTGAGCCTTTCTTAATTTTCCATAAGGATACTAATCCTTCCTTTATGCCTAAAGTGGTTTCTAGTGTGGCTTTAAACCAAACTATTCATTTGCCTACCTTTTATGCAAATCCCCAAAATAAAGGGGAAAAGATTTTGCACACTTTAGATGTACACAGGCAGTTTTATTTGGACAGAACTAAGGGGTTCAGGCAGTCTCAGCAATTATTTGTTTCTTTTGCTTTGAGTTCTCAGGGCAAGCCTGTGTCAAAACAAACTATTTCTAAGTGGATTGGGTTTTGCATTGCTTTCTGTTATTCACATCATGGCAAGGAAGTTCCAGCTGGGATTAGGCCTCATTCCACTAGGGCTACTGCCACTTGACAGCTTTTTGAGGGGTGGCAACTAAGGATATTTTGGAGGCAGCTACTTGGAGTTCAGTGCATACTTTTTCCAGGCATTATCACCTACCACTTTACTCTAAATCCAGGGCTGGTTTTGCCACTGCTGTTTTGCAGGGCATTTTGGCAGCTCCTGCTTCCTTATAATTTGGCCATCCTCCCTTACCTCTGCTTTGGGATTCTACCCAAGTGTAAGGACTGCAGCAATGTGAGATGAAGAACATAGTACAGTTTTGTACCTACCATAAATGTAGATGTTCAAGATCCACCCTCCTTCCCCTCTGTAGTTAGAGGCGGTTGTGTGGGTTGGGTGGTCAATTTATATTGTATATATTGTACATATTTTTAGTGCTAGGATGGTTGGTTGTTGGTTTGCTGTCTTTTGGTTTTGACCTTTATTTTTAGGGTCTTCTGACATCTGGGGCAAGAAAAGACTGAGGATATGGCATTTGTACCCTGACGCCCTGATGTCAGTCAAATTACTTTGATATTCAGCGGACTACCCAAGTGTAAGGACTGCAGCAATGTGGATCTTCGAACATCTACATTTATGGTAGGTACAAAACTGTACTTTTTCCAGCAATTGAAGCAACCAAAGGTGCTTCTGTTTGCATCAAGAGAATATTTAGTTCTGTCTGATTTCTGGTGTCTTCCAGGCAGAGGGCAATAGCTGTAGATGCCTTCTGCCTGAAATGAGAGAGGCTGTCAATTTTAGTCCCCTCTTTCTACATTGTAGCCAAGTTAGCTTGCCTTTTTTAACTCTTGGATGGTCTGGTCCAACCTTTGACTGGTAGCAGGTGAGGGTCTGGCTCTAGTGAGTGCAGTGAGAGACCCCTTTTCCTTGGAGTAGGACCACATTTCTTGTGGCCTAGCTGCTTCAGTAGCCTCTCTGCTGTTGTCAGGTTTATCAGTGCAGGTTTGTGAAGTTTTATGTACTTTAAGGAAGCCATGTAACACAGCAGGGTACAATACATTGTGGTCCACAGCTTCCTTCAGTTTTGCTCAGTTTTCTGTTTCACTACAAATTGTTCCTGTAGAATCGTGTCTTGCTTGCTGAGATGGTTAAGTTAAAGCTGAAATATGTTACAGTTTTGGTACAAATATTTACTCTTTTTGGCCTTTCATTATCTTGTAAAAGGCAGGATCTTAACAGAACATGAGCTGTTCAAGTAGTCATTATGGGGAGCTGTCCATATTAGGCCTTCCATCAAGATCATTCTACTCACAGGGAGCCTCTATTTGGTAGGATAGTTCTACGTTCACTGGTTAAGCCTTTTGTCAGTGGTAGACCAGAAGTTCTTGTCATGGAAAATTATTTCTTTTTTTATTATAGGCTTTGGTGAGTATTCTATTTTGGTTTTACAGGCTCCTAATCATAAAGATCCTGTTTGGCCTTGCATAAGGAAAAAAATGGCCTTTGAGAACAAAACACCTTGGTTGAAGACTTCTGTGAGCTAGTCTTTCCTGTGAGTTAGTCATTCCACTTTCCGTTCTCCCTCCCCTGAAGTGGGATGGCGGTGGGAGAAGGCAAGGTTGAAACATGTCTTGCATACTTCATATACTCTCCTGTAGTTGCATTTCTACCACAGAAGAGTGGCTTTAATATGGAGCAGTTGTTGGACTTGTTAAATGTTGTATAAAAGGTGTTTCTATGTCAGTAAGTAGACACTTTTATAAGCGGCTTCTGTGTTGCAGTGTTTACTGCCATCAGCAAGTATGTCATCTGTCGATTTAAATTAGTCAGGGACTCTTCTGCTAGAGTGCTAACTTTTGGTGGTGGTTTTACAACTGGCCATCAGTTGACATGGTCACAAAACATTACAGCCCGATCATCCATTAAAAGGTCCAGGCAATCCTTTCATGACCCCTTGCATTTATCATCATGCGGGTTTTATATCCTGTTGCTTGGAGTTCTTTCTAAATGTGTATCTACTGCAGAGGACCAGTTGAAGTAAATTATTGCACATATGTAAATACCATATCAGAAGGTTTTGATTTATTTATTTATTTTGCTACAATTGGTACATTACATTTGCTTTTTTTCCCCCTTTCTAGCTTTAGGGAACATAAACTCCTGCTTTATTTTTCCTTTCTAGCTTTTTTCCTTTCTAGCTTTTGGGAACATCTTCCCCACTACCCTTTCCTTGTGGTTTGACTGTTAGCAGATTTCAAGGTATTTTTGAATTTCCATGTAAATCACTGTAGTGCCCTAAGGTTCCAAGTTCAGAGGACATGTCATAGCTGAGGATCTTCAGGAGAGTGTCCTTTTTCCCAGGTGTAGGAATGATTGCATGGACCATGGACTGTACTGGGTCTGCCTTCTCTGAGCATGGATTTTGTAAGATATCTGAAGTTCTACATGGAAGTGGATAAAGAATTTACAAGAGTAAACGTATTATAGAAAGTCCTCTTGATAATCAGTTGATTGTTGCAGGACATTTTATGTATGTAATACCACGGAAACAGGTGTTTTTCACTCTAGTCAATATTCTTCATTTTCTCTGTTTCTGTCCTTTCATATCTTTCTGAAATGATTTGCTTGTCTACTAGACTGTAGTATTCTCCTTCCACACATTCATGCCCGTTAGTGTGGAGTAATAACCACAGTGTGCTCAACACACCATTCTTAAATGTATTTATTCATTTATTTATTTACATTTGTTTACCAGGTAATGTCCGATTGGGCCGCATAGCCAGTTTTCAGCGGAGACCCAGGGAGATGAGCTCCAAAGCAAATAGTTAACAAACATGTTAAGCATATACAAAAATTGGTAAGAACAAAACATCACAGAGGCTTAGTATGAAAAAACAATAATGCTGGTTAGAATTATTCAATTACACAGACACAGTGAAAATGTAAGCATTAATACATAATAAGAAAAAGCAACAAGTACACTGAATGCAACAAGTAGAGTGAATTTTTTTTTGAGAATCTAGGTTGGAGAGTATAAATTGTATAACAGTAGATGGAGAGATTAATTGAGGTAACAGTGGGTAAAGCAGTTATCCAGGGACAGTACAGGAGCAAGGACAGTGTTCAGCAAGTGTTCCTTTAGGAGTAGTTTAAATTTGTCTGTCTGGGTTTAGCAGGATGTGTTGTGGGAAAAAGTTCCAGGTTTTGGCTGCTTTACTAGAGTAGAGGGAGTTAACATAGTAGCTGTGAAGTTTGGTTACTTTTAGGATTAGTTTGTCACATGATCTGAGGGTTCATGAGTTGGAGTTTAGCTGGACTAGGTCAAAGGCAGCAGGGCAGTTACTGCATTTGTGTATGATACTATGGGCGGTGGTAAGTTGGTTGAGTAGTGATAGGCTAGGTAGTTTGATCCAGTCAAGTTGTTTTAGGGCATGACAGTTGTATGTTTTATGAGGTAGATTAGCAGCAAACTTGGCAATTTTGTTACAGCAGGCTTCTAAATTTTGTCTGTTTTGTCTGTTTTGTGCAGATTGGTAAGGATTTGTGAGCAGTAGGAAAGGGTGGATAGAAGGTGGGATCTGGCTGTGGCTAGTCTAGCATTGGTGGTGAGGAATGGTTTAGCCCAGTAGAGTGTTCTGTGTTTGGAGTGAACCTTTTTGATTGTTTGGGATATATGATTGTCACGTTTTAGAGAATCATCTATTGTTACCCCTCAAAGTTTCGTGTGGCTGACTGGTTCGATTTTTGTTCCATTAGAGGAGTAGAGAATAATTGAAGGTGGGTTATTTTTAGTTTTGTTGTTACCAAAGATTATAAGTTTGTTTTTATTTGGGTTGAGTATTGGTGGTTGGATAGATGTTTTTCGATGTCTTGGAGGGCTTTCTGAGTTTTTACTTCTAGATCCTGGGGTGTGGTGGCAGAACAGATGAGGGTGGTGCTGTCAGCTTATTGTACTGTGGAGGCAAGTTGAGTGGAGCTAGTGAGGTTATTTGTAAATATGATAAGTAGTAGGGGTCCAAGGATAGACCCTTGGGGTACTCCAACAGAGATTGGTAATAGGGGGAGAATTTGTTTTCCCATTTGTTAGACTGTTGGCAGTTTGATTAGGTAGCTGTGAAACCAGGTTAGGGATGCTGTGCAGAGGTTATATGTGGCTAGCTTGTTAAGAAGAATTTGATGGGATACTGTGTCGAAAAACTTTGGGCATGGCGAGAAAGACAGATGTGACTAGTTAGCCTTTGTTTTTTAGGATGTTTACAATGTTGGTGAAAGCTGAGGGCAGTATTGGTGCTGTGCTTGGGACAGAAACCATGTTGTGAGTTAGATAGAAGGTTGTTCCGTAGGAAGTAGTCAAGGAGCTGCTGGTGAATGCACTTTCCTAAGATTTTGGCAAGGGGGGAAGAGGATGGCTATGGAACGGTAGTTTGACAAGTCAGTTGAGGGGCTACCTTTATGAAGGGGAATGATATGTGATATTTTCCAAAGGTGGGGGGACATACTGTTCAGCAGTGGAACAGTCCATTAATATGGATAGAGGGTAGGTGATGGAGTTGGCTGCAAGTTTTAGAAATTCATTGGGGGGGTGATTGGCTGTGAGTGAACTAGGTTTTAGTTTAAGGAGCTTTTTATATAGCTGGTTTGAATGGATTTAATATGGGATGAGTTAGGGTTGGAGAATGCAGGGATGGGTACTGTTAAGGCTGTGTTGGATTGTTACTTATGAGGGAAGTTATAGAGTTAATACAGTCTGAGGAATTGTTCATAGTGGGTGTTGGTGGTGTAAGTTTCCCAGGGTTTAGGAGGGAGTTAATACATTGCCAAAATTTGGGGGGATTGTTCTGATATTTTTGTTGGCAAGTAAGAAAGAATGATCTTTGTCCTGCTTTACTTGTTTCTTACCCTGATTTTCTTAAATGTTAATAAGAAGTGAGGAACTCCTTGTTTTTGGTATTTTGGTACTGTGACCAGGCCCTGTCCCTTAGTTTGAGTAGTGATTTGGTTTCTTTTGTGAGCCAGGGTAGCTGTTTCGGTGATGCAAGAATTTTACTTATGGGAGTTAGGTTGTTTAATATGACAAGGAATGTGTCATTAAAGTACTGTGTGGCAAGGTCTAACTGGAAGTGCTTTAAAGGTGACCAGTCACGTTGTTGGAGTAAAGAGTTGAACATAGGGGTGGAAAAATTGTTTTTGCTGCGAATGTAACGGAAAGTGCTGGTGATAGGTGTGCGAGCATATTTCCTAAGAAAAAAGGGTGGGTACTGGTCACTGAGCGAGTCTGGAAGGCAGCCTGTATGGTAACTTAGGTTGGGTTTACTAGATAGTATCCAGTCTAGTAGAGATTGTTTTTTTGGTATGTTTATTTATGTGAGTGGGAGAGTTTATGATTTGAGAGAAGTTAGAGGTTAATAAAGTTGGATGGGCTGTCAGAGGAGCCCATTAAATGATAAAAAATCATTTAAATTACTTATTGATTACCAAGTGACTTCTTTCACACTCATCACAAACACATATTGCCTCAGCTGCCTGCTGATTGATGGACCTGAGTGAGTCTGTGTAATCCATATATCACTACAGCTGCCTGCTTATTGATGGATCTTAGTGAATCTGTCTACTCAATTTATCGCTACAGCTGAGTGCTTATTAATGGATCTTAGTTAATGTGTGTGCTCCACATATTGCCACGGTTAGTTACTGATAGATGGATAGGAATAAGTGAGTGCATTCCACATATTACCACAGCTGTCTAACTGAGGGAAGTAAGTGTGTGTGTGTGTGTGTGTGTGTGTGTGTGTGTGTGTGTGTGTGTGTCTAGTACATGCTGCATATATCAGCACAGCTGACTGATAAAGCCTGAATGGTAATGTATGCTCTACACATCACAGTTGGCTGCTGACTGCAGGGTCTGAATACATGAGTACATGTTCCACGTATCACCATAACTGTATAAGGCTGCTGATGGATGGAACTGAGTGTGCTGTGTGCATGATAGTCACAACAGAAAGAGAATATCTGCTGTTAAGAAGTCTGCCTGGTGACTATTTAAATAAACAAATTGGTTCATCCCAGAATGCTTACTGCTGCAGCCTGGGATGCCCTTTCTTGTGTGGACTTCGTGGTTACTGCTGCAGCCTGGGATGCCCTTTCTTGTGTGGACTTCGTGGTTACTGCTGCAGCCTGGGATGCCCTTTCTTGTGTAGACCTAGTGCTTGTTGCTGCAGCCTGTGGATTGTGGTACCTCACCTTCACTAATCTGGACTGACCATAAGCTCAGAGTTTTGAGGTGACTTTAATTGACATGTGTGCATTCTCTTTGTCCTATCTCCATGGTTATTTTTTTCTGAGAACTGCTGTTGGGTTGTAGATCCAGAATGCCAACAGATTGTCTGTTTTCTGTGCCTTCATTTCTGTCCATGAGCTTGATATAGTTGTGGTGGCAGGTTGTGTATGCCTTTTAACCCACATACCTTCAGTGATGTGTATGCTAGTAACAGCTTATGTTATTCATAGATTCATAGATTACTAGGCTAACAGCCTGGGGGGGGGGGGGCTTTCTAAGCCTAGTGAAGATTTGTTGAAAGAATAACAACATATGTATTATTATATGAATGTCATATGATATAATATTTTAATTGCATTATAATATATGTGTGAATATTCATGGAGGTAGTCCAAGATAGGTGCTGTAACAAGTACTCACAGTGGAGTACAGAGAGGCCTGTTGCTGCATGTTGTAGTTGCATCCTACTGACTGAGGACCTCTCAGTGATTTATTGTTATGGTACGTTCTTAAGTAGCTAGCTTTAATGGAAGTTCATGACAGCCCCAGTAAGTGTTTCATAGCATGACTAATAGAGAACAGAGTAACTGGATTGTGTATTAGCACTGTTTTATGTAAGCTGTCTGTCTGTGCCTTCCTCCACAGTTATGCCCATGCTCTGGATGGATTGTACCTGGTTCTCCGTGAAGGTAAGAATGTAAACAGCCGTTATAAACATTTAATACTGTAGTTTGTGCTTAGTGATACAACTTTAACATAACTAATCATTTTTCTGAGCTTTAACTGGTGTACAAGACTTGAAATTTCATGGCACAATGGCCCTTCATACTTGACCTTCAAATACAGCCATCCCGAGGGACTGCACACTGAATCTTAAATCTAAATATGTAGACAAACACAAGGGTAGTTTCTGGTTATTCTGGGTATATGTGCCAGTACAGGATATTTTCACCTGATTTTGAATATCTGTGCAAGTACAGTGGTGGTCCCAGCTAATTCTGGGCATAAATATAAATACCAGGGTGGTCCTAGTAATTCTGGGTATCTATATAAATACAAGGGTGGTCCCAGTAATTCTGGGTATATGTATAAATACAAGGGTAGACCCATGTACTTCTGGGTTTATGTGCAAGTGGAGTAGAGATTCTGTCTAGTTCTGTGTATATGACAAGTAAATTAAAGTATTGGGTAACTTGCTGTATTTTTCACAAAATCAAAGCAGTCCAAGTAAATGTTTATAGGCATGTACAGTGGTATTCCAAGATAATTATGTGTAATGAGCAAATACAAGGGTGATCACTTTTAACTAACTCTGGGTGTGCAGGTGACATTGGCATTCTGGATGTACTGTATGGGCATTCAGAAGTAGCCCCAGGTAATTCTAGGTAAAGACAAGTAAAAGGGATGTTACTGATAATTTGAGGTATATGGCAAATGAAAGGGTAGTCCCAGGTAATTCCAGTTATATTGGTAGGTAGATGTAAGGGCAGTTGCATCTAATTATGGGCATTTGAGTCATTCAGAATATCCCCAGGTAGTTCCATTGATTTCCCACTATTTGATTTCCCATTGCATGTTTCACCTCTTGTGATTTGTGCCATTTTTTGAAATGTCCATGTGTAATGTGCACAGTTTGAACAGTTTTTAAAATTTTTGTCTTCTTTGTCAGACTGCCATTTTGGAATTTCTTTATAAATGTATTATTGTGAACATTTTTGTTTTCTTTATTGTCCAGAAACTGGTTATAACATGTACATTTGACATCTATTTGCAGAGTTTAGCCTTCCTATCCAGCATTAGTTGCTGTGGGATTTGTAAATTAATGAAGCAAAATATTGTCCCACTTTGAGCAAAATTCCTTTGCCCATCTCCATTTTGTCTCCCATCATCAATTTGGAGGTGTCTTGTTAGCTGCATGCTGAGAGAATGCACTTTAGGTAAACACTAGTGATACAGCTTCAGGTACTTTGCTGCCACAGAAGTTCCCGCAGAGATTGTGTTATCCAGCTAAGGCTGCTGCGAATCTGGGAATATGCAGCCACTGGTTTGCGTACTGGTATGCTGATGCCTACTTTTTATATCTCTAAGAAAGCTTTGCAGCTCTGGACTTGTAGACTTTCTTCTGTTTTGATATACTTCAGCTTGAAATTACATACTGTGCTAATGGCAGCCCCTGTTCTCTTTCATAGCATAGGCAGGCTTGTTAACATGGATTATGGACATTCATTGATGAATTTCCCATCTGCTTCTGTCAGAATTATTGCAGGCATCATTATCTTTGGATGCTTCTGTCATATAATTTGGTGTGGATGTAATAAATATTGATGGCTGCACCTTTGCACCTAATCCCGCAGGACTCATCCAAAATACTTATAATCAAGCTGAGGAAAAATAAGTTTGGTACAATAACTGCCTTCTTTCCTCACATGTTGTGAGTTTAGTCATAGGTTAAAATTAAAAAACAGTAAACAAATACCTGGTTACATGTGTTTAAAAACAGAATGTATTACAACTATGAATATATTTAAAACTGAGCACTTCAGGTACATAGATGGCTGAAATGCTTGCACTCCAAGGGACCCTCGAGGAGCCTAACCCAAATTTTCACTTGCCTTCAAGCACAGTCTGGCTAAGGACTTTCTCATGGTCACACAATAGGCAAATGAGAGGTGAGGGAATCAAACTGTGTACCACAGGCACTATAACTCAAAAGCTTAACTCTTTGTGCCAGTGCCAGAAAAAAAGCCACTTATAAAGGGGGATTCAGACCCTGCACCCTTGTCACAGTAAATCTCTGCATAACCCACTGTGTAAACTGATAATTCAGAAATAAAGTTGCTGTATAGTAAGAAACAAATTTAAATGTATTAAATTAATTGTTTGTGTGTCCACAACATTGGAAAGTCCAGATGTATTTCTTTGTGCCGGTCCCAAGCCCGGATAAATGAGGAAGATTACGTCAGGAAGGGCATCTGATGTAAAATTTTTTCCAGATCAAATATGCAGACAACAGTACAGATTTCCATTCCAGATCGATCGAGACCTGGGTTAACAACGACCACCTCCATTGCTGTTAGCCAACAGGGTGCTGGTGGAAATTGGACTACTGTTGGCCGATGGAGAAGAGGAGGGTGCTGGTGGAAATTGGGCTACTGTTGGCTGAAGGAGAAGAAGAGGAGGAAGGCATGCCAGGAGGCAGGAGAAGAGGAGAGCTGTTATGATGGAGAGAAGGAAAGCTGATATTTTGTGTGCGCAAGAGACCAGATGGAAGGGAAGTAAGGCCAGGCATATCGGAGGTAGGTTCATATTGATGTCCTTCTATTCCCATGTTGCATTATTCTTGGTGTGTGATTTTTTGCCTCAGGCAACCTGTACGTTGGCTCCTATACAAAAGCTTCAACTTGGCTGCCGTAGTTGCATGGAATGTCACACGTAGGGCCATAAACCAGGGGCCTTAAATGTGACGTCTGCATGCACAGACCTCAGAACTTTTCAGCCTCAAACAGTCACATTGTGTGCTTCTCTCCTTCATCGCAAGACGTCTAAAAGCTAAGTACCCCACTGGGGTATTTTCTTCTTTGACTTCTAGCTAAAGCTTGGTTTGCTCTAGTAACCTTTAGCTGATGTCAGCTAAAAAGTGTAAATGCCAATGCGGGCACCAGATACAACATAAAAATGTGCATGACCCCTACGTGTTTTGCCTAGGTCGAGAGCACTACCATACCACTTGCTTGATCTGCCAATCCTTCATACCTAAGACCCTACGCAGCCGTCTGACTGCTTTCAGTCTATATCTAGAAAATCAATGACTTAAAAAAATTAGCGCTAAGGATGGATCCCTTTTCGGAAGCTCTGACTGAACCTCCGTGGAAGAAGGCCAAGATTCCTAGGGCCACTTCCACTGCCTCACCTCTATCGGACGCCCCGCCAGCTGCTGATTTAATCCGTCAGATCCTTCTACTTCGGCAACCTTTGGGGAAGCCGCTTCTCAATTGATGACTAGTATGTTCACAGAGCTTACTCAGACATCGGCTACACCCGATGTCGAGGGGGAACCACACACAGACAGGCCTCCAACTGGGATCTCTCCTCCTGACACCGCTACCCTTAGCCATGCACCCAATTCCAGGCCTTTGCCTAAGACTACTCTATTAAAAAAGAAACGGAAAACCAAACATCTGGCTTCACCGGCTGAAGGCCTACCTGATTGGCAGTCCTTCACTTCATCCTTGATGCACGCCTTCATGGCTGTTAGGGCCACAGCCTGTTCTCCATCTACCCTTCCTCTTCTCACCACTAGCACCACCTCTGTCTCCTCTCTTCCACTGCCCACTACACAAGACAGGGAAGAAGAGCAAGAGGCGTATTACTCATCTTCAGATGAATCTGTTTCATATGCCTCACAAATTGCTTCTCCTCAAGAATATTACTCCCCAGATGAAGAATCCACCGAAGGGGGTTCCCCTACAGAGGGTATCCCCTTTGGAGAGACCATTACCAAACTGAAGGAATACTTCAAATAGGACACCTTACAAATGTCTGATACTCAAAAAAAGATATTTTGAATTGCTACAAGTGGAATCTCCTTCCCCTTCTGCCATTCCTCCTGTCATCCCTGGTTATTTAGATGACTATTTCTCAGCATCTAAGACTCCAGACTCTCAAGCCCCATGCCCCTAAGAGGCCAGATTGCTTCTACAAAGTGCCAGATGACCAGAAATTTCTAGTCAAACCACCCCTGGCAGACCCTGCTGTGATTGCAGTATCACCAGATAAACAATCTAGACTCATTCTGTCTGCCTCTCTTCTACCTACAGTAAAAGTATGGACAGGATTGGGAAGAAAGTTTACACCTCTTCCACATTGGCCTTCAGAGCCTTCAACTATCAAACCCATATGACCAAATATGCTCTGGACCTTGTCTCTCAAGCTTCCACTGGCTGCTACTCCACACTTTTCCACTAAATCTGACTTGGCATCTAAACTGTCTGGCTGCCCAAGTAGCCAGGCATTCCATTAGATGTAGTTATGATGGCACAATCTGCAGCCTCTGCTTCTGTAATTCGAGGTATTCCTGGCTACGTCTACAACACTTGCCTGAGGACTTCAAGTCTAAAATCTTAGATGTTCCTCTAGACCCTAACTTATTGTTTGGTAAACAGTCAGCAGACCTTTTTAAAAACCTACAAGAAAAGGGGAAGGAATTGCAAGATATCAAGCATCTTCTTGTGTCTCCTATTCCTAAATATTACAGAAATTACCCTGCAAAAACTACCTTTGTCAGAAGAAACCCCTCCTCTGCTGGACCTTCCTCTTCCAGGCACAGAAGGGGTGCCAGAAGACGAACCTCTTCCAGGCCAGCTGTCCCACAGTCCCCCACTAGACAACCCTTTCAAGACCGGGAAGGACCCTACAATGCGTGACTGCCTTGCCCACCTTCCCCTTTCTGCCCCCCTCTCCCACTGCCTCCCCTTTTGGAAAACCATCATTACAGACAAATGGGTTCTGGCTATAGTTCAAAAATGATGCTTCCATTCTTGGAGAAAAAGCCCCCCCCCCCCTTTAAGGAGCATACCCTTTCCCCCAAGAAATGAGACACCTCTTCCCACAGATTTTACAAGACCTTCTGAACCTGGGAACAATAGAACCTGCCCCACTAGGACAGTAAGGAAAAGGCTTCTACTCAGGACTGTTTCTGGTCCCCAAAAAAGATGGGCCATGGAGGCCCATTCTAGACCTTTCCTTTGTAACCCTGTTCTTAAAGGTTCCCACCTTCAGAATGCTGTTCCTACAAACCTTACTCCCTCTTATACCAGCCCAGGCCTTCATGGCCACACTCGACCTGAAAGAAGCCTATCTGCACATCCCCATACAACCTTCCCACAGAAAATGTTTACAATTTCTGGACCTTCATCTCACTTTCAATTTACAGCATTGCCCTTTGGTTTGTCCACTGCTCCCAGAGTGTTCACAAAATTCCTGGCACCGCCATAGCCTTTTGCAGAACACAAGGGATTCACATTTACCCTTAGCTGGATGACATCCTTATTCTAGCAGAATGCAAGGAAACCCTGCAATTCCATTTACAGTTCACCATTTGCCTGCTTCAAAGACTGGGGTTCACCCTCAACTTCCCAAAATCTTGCTTGACCCCAGAACAAGACAAAGGGTTGGGAGGGTGGCCTAATGGTTAAGGTGTTTGCCTTACAAACACAAGGTGCAGGGTTTGAGTCTCTCAGGAGGATTAATGCTAGGCTTAAAATGGCTCGCAAGGGCAGTTAGCTTAGTACTAATCTATGAACCTATGAACCTAAAACATTTCTGGGTTGCAGAATTAGGACAGAGATAATGAAAGCCTTTCTTCCCCAGGACAAAGTCAATTCCTTGTCCTCTCACTTCAAAACCCTTATGCAGACCCAACAGATAACTGCAAGGTAATTTTGCGAATCTTGGGCCTAATGGCAGACACCATTCCCATGCTACCACTAGCCAGAATGTACATGCGAAAGCTGAAGTGGTATCTAAAAAATGTATGGTCACAACACCAAGCATCCTTTAGCGCAAGAAATTACCCTCTTGCCCTGCCTACATTCAGACCTAAAATGGTGGATTCAGCATATTTAACTGGACCCGGGCCTTCCACTGCAGTTTACCACCCCAAACTAGTTCATACATACAGATGCATCAGACCTAGGATGGGGAGCCACAATGTCAAACTACAGGCTACAAGCAAAGTGGCACCCTTCCATGAAGAACAAACGTATCAACATGAGGGAAATGACAGCAGTCCCATTGAAAGCCTTCCTTCCCCTTCTACAACCAGGTGTTCTCCTAATAATAACAGACAACACCACAGTTGTGTGGTACCTCGACAAGCAGGGTGGGACAAAAGCCTACAACCTCTACAGACTAACCTTACTAATCTGGGACCTAGCCTCACAGCACAACTTGCCCCAGCAGGCATCCTACTTCCCCTCGCAGGACAACAAACGGGCAGACCTTCTCAGCAGGACATCCTCTCTAAATCACGAATGGATGCTGCACAGGAATGTCTTTCTAGACATTGTCAACCGGTGGGGCACACCTCAAGTAGATTTGTTTGCCTCCTCTCAGAACAGACAGCTGCAGACTTTCTGCTCCAAGACCCACTCTCCACTAACATGGAGAATAGACACATTCAGCATTTCATGGAAGGGAAGGTTTCTATATGCCTTTCCACCCTTCCCATTAATTCAAAAATCTTGCTGGTGACCCCCTACTGGCCAAGGCAGCACTGGTTCCCCCTACTTCTCAGTCTAACTAAGGGAAATCACCAGAAGTTACCCCACAAGGTGGACTTTCTGACACAACAAAAAGGAACCCTCATCCACCCACACTTACAGATGTTGGCACTGACACTGTGGGTGATAAACCTTTTAGTTCCCTGCAGGCACCACTACTCAGAGGACATGCTTTCAGTCCTGAGGGAGGCGAGGAAACCTACTACAAGGAAATCTTACTTATCTAAATGGGAAAGATTTTGCAAGTGGTGCCTGGGCAAGGACAGGGATCCATGCATCACAGATCCACCCCCAGTTCTGATCTATCTTGTCAACTCATTAAGATGGGGCTTTCCTACTCTTCAGTGAAAGTCCACCTTTCAGCTATTTCAGTCTCCCTGCCACTAGACCCTCCCCTACTAGCCAGGCGCGATGTTAAACTATTCTTAAAAGGGGTCTTGTACATCAGACCACCAAGAAAACCCATCCCGCCCCCCTGGGACCTGAATTTTATCCTGGAAAAACTCACACAGTCCCCATTTGAACCAACTAGTACTGCTTCTCTGCAAAAGTGCACATGGAAGACAATACTGCTAATGGCTATAACTTCCGCCAGGGGGTGTCAGACTTGCAGGCCCTAATGGCCTGCCCTCCAGATACTACTTCCACAAGGACAGGGTAACCCTACAAACCAACCCTTCCTTTATGCCTAAAGTGGTCAACAATCTGTCCTTAAACCAATCTATTCATCTACCCACCTTCTTCCCCTCTCCCGCCAATGAAAGTGAGAGAATACTGCACTCCTTGGATGTGCACAGACAGCTAAGGTTTTACCTGGACAAAACCCATAGCCGGCCTTAGGCATAGGCCAACTAGGCGGCCGCCTAGGGCGCCACTCTAGCAGGGGCACTTTTCCAGTATTTATTTGGTGTAGGTAGACCAGGATGGGGGCACCGGGTGGTGTGGTGGGGGTCGCCATGGAATCCTTTTGCCTAGGGCACCAGTTGACCTTAGGCCGCTCCAAAACCAAATCCATAGGAAAATCCAATCAGCTTTTTGTTTCCTTCCACCCCTGGGCAAGGCAGTCTCCAAACAAACCTTTGCATGTTGGATTAGGAAAACCATTTGCCTATGTTACTCACACCATGGCAAAAAACTCCGAGGGAGTAAAGGCTCACTCTACCAGGGCAGTGGCAGCCTCCAAATCCTTCCTAAAAGGCCTGGACACTCCATCCTGGAAGCAACCACATGGTCCTCCATTCACACTTTCACCAAACACTACAAGCTAGACAATGTCTCCAAAGCACGTGCATGTTTTGCCAGAGCAATTCTGCGAGGCTTTGTGGAAACGACTATTTCTACCTCCTCCCTTCCTTCCATCTAAGCTGTGGTACTCTCCCACACCAAGAATACTGCAACATAGGAATAGAAGGACATAGAATAGTTGTGTGAAATCTTACCATAACCATAGATGTCCTTCTCTTCCGTGTTGCAGTATTCCTTCCCACCCACCTAACCCCCTTCTCTATTCTCTCTTTCTCATTATTGATCTGTCTTAGGCCTCCTGGTGGTTATGCCCTAACCTATGACCAATTCAGCCACCAAATGGCTCTTTGATCCTATAGTTGACATCACTTGCTACTCTATTTCGACCTGTTCTGCTGGGCTTCCAAGTTCTGGGGTCTGTGCGTGCAGACATCACAGTTAAGGCCCCTGATTTGTGGCCCTACGTGTGACGTCCCACACAACTACAGCAGCCAAGCTGAAGCTTTTGTATATGAGCTGATGTACGGGTTGCCTGAGTGAGGAAATCACACACCAAGAATACTGCAACATGGAAGAGAAGGACATCAATGGTTATGGTAAGGTTTTACACAACTATTCTTTCTACCGTGGTGTGGATGGGAGGAGAAATGGGGTAGGGGTTATCCTGAAGGGACAGTATGTCAAGAGTGGTTTGGAGGTAAAAAAGAGTGTCGGACAGGGTGATGTTTATGAAGCTGGAAAATGTTGGTGTGATGATGACTGTTAGTGCATGTGCTCTGCAAGTTGGGTGTGGAATGGACGAGAAAGAAAAAATTTGGAGCGAGTTAGATGAAGTAGTGGAGAGTGTACCCAAGGGTGACAGAGTGGTGATTGGAGTGGATTTTAGTGTGCATGTTGGTGAAAGGAACAGAGGGGATGAAGAGGTGATGGGTATGGTGTTAAGGAGAGGAATACAGAAGGTCAAATGGTAGTGGATTTTGCGAAAAGGATGGACATAGCTGTAGTGAATATGTATTTTAAGAAGAGGGAGGAGCATAGGGTGATGTACAAGGGTGGAGGAAGATGCACACAGGTGGATTATATCCTATGCAGGAGGGCCAGTCTAAAAGAGAGTGGAGACTGCAAAGTGGTGACAGGGGAAAGTGGTAGTTAGGCAGCATAGGATGGTGTTCTCAAAGATGATGGAGATCAGGAAGAATAGGAGGAGAGTGAGGGCAGTGCCAAAGACCAAATAGTGGAAGGTGAAAAACGATAACTGTGAGGTGGAATTCAGGGAAGAGTTAAGGCGGGCACTGGGTGGCAGTGAAGAGCTACCAGATAGCTGGGCATCCACAGCAGAGGTGGTAAAGGAGACCGCTAGAAAGGTGTGTGGTGTGACATCTCGACAGAGGAAAGAGGACAAGGAGACCTGGTGGTGGAATGAGGAAGTACAGGAGAGTATACAGAGGAAGAGTTTGGCAAAGACATGGGATTGTCAGAGAGATGAAGAAAGTAGACAGGAGTACAAAGAGATGAGGTGTATGGTGAAGAGAGAGGTGGTGAAGGCTAAGGAAAAGGCGTATGGTGTCGTATGAAAGGTTGGACACTAAGGAGGGAGAAAAGGACCTATACCGATTGGCTAGACAGAGGGACCGAGCTGGGAAAGATGTGCAGCAAGTTAGAGTGATAAAGGATAACAAGGGAAACGTACTCACAAGCGAGGCAGATGGAAAAAGTACTTTGAGGGGCTGATGAATAAGAAAGAGAGAGAGAAGGTTTGGATGATGTGGGGATAGTGAATCAGGAAGTGCAACAGATTAGCAAGAAGGAAGTAAGGACAGCTATGAAGAGGATGAAGAATGAAAAGGTTTTGTCCCAGATGACATACCTGTGGAAGCATGGAGGTGTTTAGGAGAGATGGCAGTGGGGGTTTTAACCAGATTGTTTAATGAAATCTTGGAAAGCGAGAGAATGCTTGAGGAGTGGAGAAGTGTATTGGTACCGATTTTTATGAATAAGGGTGATGTGCAGAGCTGTAGTAACTACAGGGGGATAAAACTGATCAGCCACAGCATGAAGTTATGGGAAAGAGTAGTGGAATCTAGGTTAAGAAGGGAGGTGATGATTAGTGAGCAGCAGTACGGTTTCATGCCAGGAAAGAGCACTACAGATGCGAAGTTTGCTTTGAGGGTGTTGGAGAAGTTTAGAAAAGGTTAGAAGGAATTGCATTGTGTCTTTGTGGACTTAGTGAAGGCATATCACAGGGTGCCTAGACAGGAGCTGTCATACTGTATGAGGAAGTCGGGAGTGGCAGACTAGTATGTAAGAGTGGTGCAGGATATGCACGAGTACAGCACGATAGTGGTAAGGTCTGCAGTAGGAGTGACGAATGCATTCAGGGTTAAAGTGGGGTTACATCAAGGATCAGCTCTGAGCCCTTTCTTATTTGCAATGGTGATGGGCAGGTTGACATATGAGATCAGACAGGAGTCCCAGTGGACTATGATGTTTGTGGATGACATTGTGATTTGTAGTGAGAGAAGAGAACAGGTTGAGGAGACCCTGGAGAGGTGGAGATATGCTCTAAAGAGGAGAGGAGTAAAGGTCAGCAGGACTAAGACAGAATATATGTGTGTGGATGAGAGGGAGGACAAAGGAATGGTGAGGATGCAGGGAGTAAAGTTGGTGAAGGTGGATGAGTTTAAATACTTGGGATCAACAGCTCAGAGTAATGGTGAGTGTGGAAGGAGGTGAAGGAGAGTACAGGCAGGATGGAGTGGGTGGAGAAGAGTGTCAGGAGTGATTTGTGACAGACTGATACCAGTAAGAGTGAAAGGGAAGGTCTACAAGAGGGTAGTGAGACCAGCTATGTTACATGGGTTGGAGATGGTGGTACTGACAAAAAGACAGGAGGAAGAGCTGGAGGTGGCAGAGTTAAAGATGTTAATATTTGCATTGGGTGTGATGAGGATGGACAGAATTATACATGAGTATATTAGAGGGTCAGCTCAGGTTGGACAGTTTGGAGACAAAGTCAGAGAGGCAAGATTGCGTTGGCTTGGAAATGTGCTGAGGAGGCATGCTGGGTATATTGGGAGAAGGATGCTTAGGATGGAGCATCCAGGTAAGAGAAAAACAGGAATGCCTAACATAAGGTTTAGGGATGTGGTGTGAGAGGACATGCATATGATTGCTGTGACAGAGCAAGATGCAGAGGACAGGAAGAAATGAAACCAGGTGATCTGCTGTGGTGACCCCTAATGGGAGCAGCCGAAAGAAAAAGAAGAACATTAAAAGTCCAGACCTGAACTTCATGTTGAAAATCAATCAAAGTTCTCCTTTTTTCTGGGTTGGGAAAGTACAAAATATACAGCCAGTCCATAGTAATAATGATAATAATAATTTGCCTTCCTACACTTCTGCCACATTTAAACTCCATCATTCAAAGTGATATCCTTGCATGCTGACACCCTTTTCCCTAAACCTAGCATAGGAGCTGTGTGCTAATACTGTTTAGATAATGGGCCGCCTGTACATCGGCACTCTGATTGGAGAACAAACATTCTCCAGCAGGGTGTCAATATACAGATAACGTTCGCTGAAAAATGAGTTTGTTGCTTTACAACAGCATATAAAACTTGTCATGGATCTCAAACTGCAAGAAGGCTAACAGCCGTCATTATTTTATACTCAGTAAGTAGAACTTTTGCTGTTTACACTCTCTACGCAGCAGTTTAAAGCTAAAAGAAACAACAAAAAAGTAGTGTCTCTATGTTTTTGTGTGTGTGCATGAATGTGGAAGAGTGTGTGTGTGTGTGTGTGTGTATGCAAGGAGCGTGTGTGTGTGAGCGCGTGCATGAATGCGGAAGTGTGTGTGTGACAGTTTGCATGCATGAATGCGGAAGTGCGTGTGCGTGCATGTGTGTGCGTGTGTATGTGTGCATGTGCGTGTGTGCGTGCGTGTGTGAAAAGAGTGACAGCTATAGAGTAGTGGCAGCAGTTACAAGTTTTGCATACCTCTCAACCTCTTAGCTCGAGAAATCTTGATAGATTAAAGGCTCAAAAATAGGGATAGATGTTGCTCTTCCAGAATCACAAAGTTAAACAATGAAGAGGAAAAAACCAACAAGTAATTCCAAATGGAATAGAGTCAACCGGCAAGTATATCCAAACGTATCCAAAATTATATGTAAACACGAATAGTGAAAAGCACTGTTCTTTAATGACAGTCAAACGATCCTCAGTATTAATAAAAACATAAAACCATCCTCGGTGTGAAACAAGGTAAGCACTTTCGTCTCCAATTATGCAATTCAGGAGACTTTAGCAAACAAAAAACGGACCATCAATTTAGAGTTTAAATACTAAAAATTCTCCCTCACAAATGATGTCATATCCTGGCTAAACAGAAAATGCCTTTTTAAAGCAACAATGCATTTAAAAACCATATATACAAAAAATTAAAAAAAATATCTATATATATATATATATATATATATATATATATATATCCACAAAGGGACATAAAACTAAAACACGTGCAAATGCAAATAACGTGCAAAAGGCATAATTAAAACATAATAAAATGCATATTAACTACATTAAGAAATACCCTAATACATGTAGACAAGGAAAAATATTCATATGTAATCATGAAACTTCTAATAAAATATAACCAACCTCATATTGAACATAGAGACATATACTAATTCATATATAACAGAAATTAGTTGCTGTTTTAAAACATTCACTAACTCCAGCAGGTGTCATAAAAAAATGTGTAACAATGCAATTTAAAAATTCCTATTACACAAATTAAGAAGGGTTAAAACTAAACAGATTAAAAAACATTCTATTCAATAAATAATAAAAAAGAAAGTTAAAATATATACTTGGAAAAAAGCACCACAATATTCTCCCATGGTTAAAAACATTAAAATGTATACATAAAATTGATCTCATAAAGAACATCCCATAAAAACCAATATATTTGTGTGAATAATAACTGCTAAGTAATTATCAGATACTTAAGTATTTGAAAAATTACTTTAATCTCTGCCCAGTGCTCTTATCTTTAACAGGCTACTAATAGAAATATTTTCATTTAAGCCTGGCAAGCATGCAGCATTTAAGTGCAACTGCCAGGCTAATTCCATTTTTTCTAATTAATATGGCCAAGCACCTCCCCTGGAAGAATTCACTATACTTTCCAATATAAAAAAATTTAAAGTGATGTTCTGGGTATGCATTAATATGTTTCGCTAATGCATTATGGTCATGACCATCACAAATGTCCCTAAGGTGCTCGCCTGTTCTATTTTTCAACTTGCGTTCAGTTTTGCCAATGTAAAATTATGAGCAGAGTACACAAAGGGCACAATAAACAACTCTCTCTGTGTTTCATGAGAATTTACCACTAATCCGGATATTCATTCCATTTACTTCTACAGCTTCAGTTTCAAGTATATCACTACAAAATTTGCATCTTCCACATTTGTACATATGTCCCGTTTTGTTTTGATGCATGATGTTCAAGCATGTTTTTTAAACAATACCCTTTTCTATATATGCAAGTCGGCCCTTCTCCAAGCATATTCACCATATCTTTGTCATTACGTATAAACTCCCAATTCTTGTTTAGAATATTCTTAATGTTATATGCTTCCCTACTAAAAGTAGTTATAAAACTATTCTGATAAGACTTACTACTTTCAACTACAATATTATTATAGGATTATCAGAACCTAGATCATTTGAAGCCAATAATTCATTAGTACCAGGCTCCATTCTACCACCATCTTTAATTTTCAAAATTGGCTCAAAAAAGTTATCCCATCTCTTACTGATGACTTAATTCATTATATGATCTATTAATTTTATTGGATATTTCCTCCTAATAAACATCTGTTTAAGAATGTCACATTCTTCTAAAAAAGTATTCCATTCAGTAATCATATGGGCTACACGTACAAACTGTCCTTTGACTACAGCCCATTTTTGATAGAATGGATGGCAACTACTAAAGTGAAGAAAACTATTTGAGTATGTATTCTTATGAAATATTTTAGCTACATAACAATATAATACTTCACTCTTCATTAGTAAAACATCCAAATATGAAATACTACCATTGCCTATTGATTGTGTAAATTTCAAAAGGGTAATAGTGCCATTAATAAAAGTAATAAAAGAGTCAATCAGGTCCATTGATCCATTCCCACAGAATAAATATATTGTCCAAATAACGAACATATGTTTTACAGAATGAGTAATATTGGGATGGGAATACAAATCGTTTCTCCCACTCCAGCGTAATAATGTTGGCTTATAAGCCACCACACGCAGATCCCATTGCGACACCCTCATTTTGTAAAAAATATTCACTCTCAAACAGAATAAAATTATTTCTTAAAACAATGTCCATCATTTGCTCAAATAAATTAATTTTGTCCTGACTAATACCCTTTGTTTGCAAGTAATCACAGAACCATTGAAGTCATATGTCATGGGGAATGACACTGTACAAGTTTGTCACATCTATAGTAATGAACAAATAGTCATTGCTATATTCCATTGCATCCATTTTCTTCATAAAGTCCCATGAGTCAGTACATATATTGGATTCATTCCATACTAATTGACTCAGGGTTTTATCAGGATACTTAGCAGGTGGGTATGTAATAGAGCCCCGAGCATCCACAATAGGCCTCCTAGGCGGCTGATGGACATCTTTGTGAATTTTCGGGGCCCCAAAAATAGTTGGAATAACTGGATATTGCACAGTTAGGTAATGTAATTCGTTGATAGAAATCAAACCATCAATGAACATATCCTGAATGAACCCTTTTATTCTCTTGTATGCCGTTCATTTCATTAAGAGAACTCTTAATATAGGTGACAGTATTCAGAATATCCATCATCTTATTGTTATAATCAACTAAATACATAATAGCTACCCCACCCCCTTCATAATCCTCACACCATTATTCTCAACCAGAAAGGCAAGTTCAAATTCTTCATCATTTAAATTACTATACACTTTATCTAAACCAGACTTACTCTTACTAACCCTATTCAGGTCCCTGATATCAAGCTCACAGACCCTTTCAAACATTGATAATGTAGGGTGTATGGGTGGGTTAAAGGTGCTGGAAATGAATTTTTAGTATTTAAATTTTAAATTGATGGTCTGTTCTTTGTTTGATAAAGTCTCCTGAATTGCATAATTGGAAACGAAAGCGCTTACCTTGTTTCACACTGATGATGGTTTTATGTTTTTATTAATACTGTGGATCGTTTGACTATCAATAAAGAACAGTGCTTTTCACTATTCGTGTTTGGATACATTTGGATTTACTTGCCAGTTGTCCCACTACCATTTACAATCACAAAGTTGCTTGAGTAACAGGATTTGTGTTGGCATGCAGTTTCTGAAGTGCAAGTGTGTGTTTGTGTTTGTGTGTAAGAGAGCGAGAGTGAGATCGCTTGACCACTAGCAGCAGCAGTTTATAGGTTTACATACCTCTTGACATGTTAGCTCAAGAATTCCGGATAAAGCCAAAAATAAAGGGGAAACAAAGGCTTGAAAATAGGGACAGTATTTTTAATATTGCTCTTATAAAATTAGAGGTGCTTGAACAGCAACATTTGTGTTAGCATGAATTTTCTGAAGAAAATAAACCCTGAAACTTAATATAGTTTCATTATTTAGTGATTTCAACTCCCAATGATTGCCAACAAACCACACACTTTACGAGTAAGGGACCAAAAAATGAAGTAAATATTTGGATATTTTTTGAAAATGTTATATTTTGGATGTAAAGTACTTCATCCAGTACCATTTGCATATACTACAGCAAGTTTGAAACAGGCGGAGAGACTATTTTACACAAAAAAAGTGTGTGCGAATGCGTGTGCATGCATGTCTGTGTGTGTGTGTGTGTGTGTGTGTGTTTATGTATTTATAGAAAGATAGACACACATTTGATATATATATATATATATATATATATATATATATATATATATATATATATATATAGTGCTAGATAATGCTGTAATAAATCAGTACACAAGTAAAACACAATTTTACATACAGCCCATTCTCTAAGTGCAGTAATGCCCTCCTGGATGTGCGTTTCTGCGTAAATAATGCCCTTCCACGGGTGTAGAGGTGGATGTTCTTTACACCGTCTTGGGCATTATTGCTTACTTATTCAATTTCAGGCTGTCTTGCATAGTTACTACCATCTCTGAAAGCAGATTTCTGTTTCTTTGCTACTTGTCTGATTCATTATCTGCAAAATCTGTGAAGATGTATGATGAAAATTTGGGATCCAGAGGTGTATGTTGACCCTGTTCTTTATGTGACCCCAGGATTTATAGTCTGAGTTCTTTATTAAGCAGCTTTTCTACAGAGATTTGTACCCTAGCTTTACTAGAGTATTGGATTTCAGGCAACTAAGTACATGTAATAAAACTATATCATCTGTTTAAAAATGGTACATTGAGGCCTGTCCCAGTCTGTCTTGCATGATGTTTTTATTAGATCTATATTGCATCCTCCTTATGATGATTTGTAAAAATTGGCCGCGCCAAGAATGTTGGCTACATTTTGCCCATTCTTCTGACCTCTGCTTTTTTTCCAGTGTGAGACTGTGTATTTGTCTAAACCTTCACAATGGGGTAAAGCTCCATTTCTCCACACGTACATTATGACTGAAATAATTTCTACCCATCCATTTTCTAAAACACGTATTCTGGTGAGGGTCACAGTGGTAAAAATCTAAGTCTAGAAGATTAGACTTCCTCTCCCCATTGGCTTTCTTGAGTTCTTGCTGTAGGATGTCCAGATGTTCTTAGGCCAGCTGAGACATAGTATCTCTCTAGAATATCCTGGGTCTGCCCCATGGCCTCTGCCAGTGGGTTGTGCCTAGTTCAACTACCAAGGAAGGTGTCCAGTTGGCATCCTCACTAGGTGACCAAACCACAAAAATCAGCTCTTCTCAGTTCTTTAGATCAGTGACTGTAATCTGAGATCATAGGTTCATAGGTTGGAACTAGGCTATCAGCCCTAGGGCCTATACAAGCCTAGCCATAACAATTCCCTGGCTATTTCTTCCCACACTATTTACTTCCCTGGACCCCTGTCTGGCAGGGCGACTGACGTGATCCCCGGGGTGAATTTCCTTTCTCCCATCCAATCGTCAAGCTTCCTTTTGAAGAGGGCCAAAGAGGCACTCTGCTTGACATGTATGGGCAATCCATTCCAGAGTCTGGGGAGTCTCTGGGTCAGGAACCTATCCCTCCAGCATATTTTGTTTATTGTAATGACAAGGTTTAGATCCCTGGAGCGTGTGGCTGTGAGGGATTGGGATTTCTTTAAGTGTAGCATATCCTACAGCTCTGGGTTTGACATGACCTTGTATGCTAAGCAGAGATTGCCTCTGAGTAGACGATATGCGACAGAGTATAGCGGGAGTTTTTTTAAGACTGTCAGCATAGGGCATCTGCTTTAGGCCTGTGATTCTTTTAGTGAGGTATTTCTGCAGCCTTTCCAGTTGTTGCAGATGTCTTGAGAGGTACATACCAAATGGGGCATTGTATACTATAATTGGTCTAATGAGGGATGAGTACAGTGGGGCAATGACCTCCTTTTTTCTGGATGAAAAGCCCTTGGTGATGAGGTGTGCCACATAGAAGGATTTCCTGACTGTTGTGGCGATGTGGTTATCGAAGGTGAGACCACTATCCACCTGTGTCCGTAAGTCTCATATCACACTTTCGGTGTTTAGTGTACTGCCACCTATATGGTAATTCATGGGTACATGTTTTTTCCCAAAGGGGATAACTGTACATTTCTTGGCATTGAGCTTGAACCCATGGCTCTGGCACCAAGCATCTGTTTCTGTAAGGCCCTTTTGTAGAGTATCCACATCATTGGGGATTCAGTAATGGCTTCCAGTTTGCAGTCATCTGCGAACTTTGTTAGCCAGAGTCCCTTAGTGTTGGCCTGTACTTCAGAGAAGTAGATGCCAAACAAGAGCGGTCCCAGGACTGAACCCTGAAGTACTCCACTTGTCACTTGTCTGGAGCTGGATTTGGAGTCTGCTACTTTTACATTGTGGGTTCTGTCAGTAAGCCAGTTAGCAACCCATTGGGTGACGTAGGGATTAATGCCCAGCTTAGTAAGTTTATCTATGATTCCAGAGTGGGGGATGGTGTCAAAGGCCTTGGCAAGGTCTAGATAGGCTGTGTGAACCACCTTACCCTTGTCCATGGCTCTAGAGACTGTTTCGAAGAAGTCAGTCAGGTTCAGGAGACAAGATTGGCCCTTCTCAACCCCAAACTGGGTGGGGTCCAGTGTTTGAAGGTTGCCAGTGTCTTTGTTTATAAGTTCCATGATAATACTCTCCATGGCATTGCAGATAAGGCTCGTCAGGCTGATGGGACGGTAGTTTCCGGGATCCAAGGTGGATCCCCCCTTGAGGAGTGGGATAACTGTAGCTCTGCGCCACTCATTAGGCACAAAACCTGAGGTGAGGCTATGATTAAACATGACACTTAAGTAAGGTGCCAGTTCATATTGTAGTTCCAGCCCGGGATGTCATCTGGTCCCATGGATGCTGTATTCTTAGCTTTGAAGAGTGCGTTTTTTTACCTGTGTGGCCGTCATTACCGGAATTTGTCAATCTTCCGGTATTGAGATGGGCCATTTAGGGGGTGAGAGGGGGGTGAAGTTGGCACTGAATTGATCTGCCAGGATATTGGCAATATCCTTTGGATCAGTATATTTAATGCCACTCTTGTTTTAGCTCAGAGCAGATCTGAGCATTGACATTTAGATTCCTGACATAGTTATAGAATGCCTTGTGGTTGTCTTTAGAATCTTTGGCAATTTTATTTTCATAACTAGCTTTGGAGGATTTTATGAGGGCTCTCAGTTTCTTACTGAGGCTGGTAAGGGAGTTTTTTTTTGCATCCCGGGATTTTCCTCTTTTCTGCAACAGTTTCTTCCTTTTGTTGTAAAGTTTGTTTATGGCAGGGGACTACCAGATTGGCTTCCTTATTTTGGATGAGAGCATCTTGGTTCTATTTGGGATGACACGATTCATGCATGAGTGGATGTGCTCGTACAGTGCCTTAGTGTTAGGATTCAGCAGTTGAACTTTCAGTTCCCGTCTGCATGGGTGTCATGAAGTTTGTCACTTCTGACTTGAGTAGCATGAAGTTGGTTTTGGAGAAGTTTTTTATGGAGGTTTCCTTACTGGGGGGTGGGGGTGGGATGTGGATGTTAAGGGTGATTAGCTTATGGTCAGACTTGACTAACGAGGGGGTGACCATAGGTGTGGAGCATCAATTTCCCATGTTGGTAATGACCAGGTCTAGGATATTGGAACCCCTGGTGGGACTATGGATTAGCTGATCCAGGGCGTTGGAATTTATGAATTCCAAGAACTGTTGGGCAAAGGTGTTGGTACACGAGTAGTTTTCCCAGTTAATGGCAGGGTAGTTAAAATCAACCAGCATTAGGGTGTTTGGTTCTATCTTAATATTTTCCAGTATGTTTAGAAAGGTGTAGTGAGAATCTTGGAGCATGGTGGGGGATCTGTAGCAAGCTACAATTTGGATTGCAGTCTTACCTAGTGTTAGTTGCACCTGGAGAATTTCAGACGCATTGTGTTGGGCAACTAGCCTGGTGGTGTGAATATCCTTGGTGAATATTGACACTCCTCCACCTTTAGTGTTTCATTCCTGGTTTGGTGGCTGAAAAGTGTGGTAAGAGTTGTAACCTGGTATTGCAGGGGTGCTCTCTGGAGCCTTGAATCCGGTCCCAGTTGCTGCACAGATATCGACGTTCTCCATTTTTAGGAGTGCCTTGAGAGAGTGCATTTTGAGGTTTAGACTTCTAGCAATGAGTAGCATTACCTTAAGATTTTGCATGCTTGTACCTGTTACGGTGGTGGTTTTGTCCTTTGAACTTTGCCTAAAACAGGCACTATAGGGGTGGCAAGAGCCTTAGCCAGTAACCTGAATCCCAGGGGCGACAGGTGCAGACCTTCTCTGGCAAAGCATTGTGGTCTGTCGATCATGTCGTCCCAGGCAGACAGATACTGGATCCCCTTTGAATGACAGCAGAACCTTAGCCAATTGTTGAAGTCAATCATTTTGTCCTTATATTGTGGTATTATTCTGGGCGAAGGCAGGATGCTACTCAGGGCTAGGGTCATACCTGCCTGGGCCACATGATCCGAGAGCTCTTTCATGTCTCCTCATGTAGTCCAGGGAGGTACGTCTCAAGTCATTCACTCCAACATGGACAATGACAGAGTCATATTTGTACTTGTTGTGGAGTGACTTGAGTGCATGCGTTATGTGGCGGATCCTGGCACCCGACAGGCAGCTGACTGTAATTTTCTCTTTGTTCAACCTGGTGAGTGGGACATCAGTGTGCTGGACTATAGAGTCACCTATGACTAAATTGTTAGGTACGTTTTCTTGCCTTAGGGACTGTTGCTGGGTGGCACACTGGTGTTGTGAGCTATGTGACACATTGGTTGTGATTGGTGTTTGTTTGCATTTCAGCTTCAGAGGTCCTTGTTGCTTGTTGCTGAGCTCCTGATGAGTCAGTCCAACAACTCTGTGAAGGCACTTCATCTGCACTGATTGTGCCCGTATTTTCCTTTCTTCAGTTTGTGACAGTTGGTAAGGACGGGACCTAAACTGATTGGTAAATTGAGAGCTTTGTCATAGGTTTCATCACTACCATCTGGTAATATTTTTGCAGTACTGTTCAGCAGCACCCATCTGTTGGTCAGTCGCTCGATCCTCTCTACCCTGGCTGTTGAACATGACTCAGTCTTAAACTCCTCCATGTGAGATAATTGCTTCTTTACCTACAGAGAGCCGTACAGTGTTTTTTTAGGGGAGAACCATGACTTATGATTTACAAGTGCTGATTCTCATCCTTGTTGCTTTACATTCTGCAACAGTTTGCTCCAGTGCAACGAGAGATCAGTCACTTCAGGCCAGATAGACAGCAAGATCTGCAGAGGTTCGTAGGTAAGTACTAGGCTAGCTGCCCTAGAGGACCATTTTAAGGCTAGCCAGATGTTCTTCGTGTTTCACTGTTGCAGTCCTAACATATGGGATCTTTTTCGTGTTTCACTGCTGCAGTCATTACATTTGGATTATATCTGCTTGCAGGTAGTCCTCAGTCAGCCTGATTATCAAAAGTCTTGGGTCCTGCGTCGGTTGCTGTCTCATCTTCCATGACGTCAGGTAGTTAGGGCTATAAAGCATGCAGCCGACACCATTACATTAGTCTTTCTTGATGTGCGGTGCCCGAAGCAGAAGCAGTTAGCAAGTGCTGGTTGGCCAACTCCTGAAATTTTCATTTTCGAGTTTCAGATCCGAAGTATTCAGCTAAGGTAAGTACCCCGTTGGGGAAACTTTTTCTTGCTTAACCAATGTCAGTAAAAGTTAACAATTGTATTTCTTGTGGAAAGCAAACACCTCATAAAGATTTTCATTCGTACTGCATTCCTTGCTTAGGCCCTGACTACGACATACCTCGCTGTTGATTTTGTGCCTTATTCAAACCTTGAACTATTCGTCTGTTCTTTTTCGCATCTAAATATTTTGGTACTCTGTTCAATTATTCAGAAATGGCTTCGGTAAGCCACCCGCCTACCGACATTCCAAAAAAAATGCAAAGGTAAAGACAGAGACAGACAGCATAGGTCCAAAGCTGCCGACGACGCTTCTCCTAAGCTAGTCACCAGTTCGCCGGTACTCTGTGAGGTGCTTTCACAACCCCTGATACACACTACTTTAGATTCGCAGTCCTTTTTTTGAGACCCATTTGGAGTCCGGTATGCCGCGCGATGCTTCTTCGACTGTGGAACCTGCGGATGTCTCTATGTTGGATGGGTCTGGAGCCGCTGTGCAGGCACCGGCTTCCGAGGGTGTATTCAGGCCTACTGACTTGCATATTAAACCAACGCTATCTTCTTTTTAAAGGCCTAAAACTCGATCCATGGCTAGAAAACCGACACCCAGACCACACTGTCAGGTCCCTGTGCCTAAAAAACAAATAAGAATGGCTGAAGACCTTATTACTGTAATCAGGGGAAGCCACCCTTCTCCCTCTTAGAGACCTAGAAGTGATTTTCCTTCTGATTCTTCTGATCAGGATTCTGAAATTTCTGTTTTCTCTGATGACCAGGAGTTGCTCTTATCTACCTATGAGGATTCTGATGCAGACGACTCCATTCCCCCTACTTCCCCTCCAGAGGATTTCTCTTTTGGTGAAACTTTGCATACTGTTAGGGAGCATTTCCGCTGGGAAAGCCAGGATTACTCTGACTCCAAAAAGAGAATTAGGGAATTCTTACTCCTGCCTCAACACAGGCCTTTAGCTATCCCTCCTGTACTGGACATTGTAGATGATGCTTTCTTGGACTCTAGCCTGGCCCCTAACACTTTACCTCCGGATCCCAGAAAACCTGACTGGTATTAGAGTTGCCTGACTCTCACAAGTTCCTTTTTATGAATCCTACTGCGGATCCTGAGACCATTTCACAGGGGCCCAAAGGCATTAAGGCTACTACTGCCAAAACCCCTACACCCTCTGATAGAGATTCCAGGGCCCTGGACAGATGGGGTAAGAAGGTATACACTTCTGCATCTTTGGCCATTAGGGCCTTAAACTGCCAGTTTCATATGTTAAACTATCAGCAGTATATTATTGGAGTGCTTAAACAGAGAGTGATGTTGATTCCTGACTGTGCTGCAAATAAAGAATTACAGGATTTAATGTATTCTGCTGAACAAGTTGGAAAACATACTTTGCAATGTGGTTTTGATTCATTAGAGGCATCTTGCAGGGCTGCTGTCACTGGGTCTGTACTTAGAAGGCATGCTTGGCTTAAGGAGCAATCTTTGCCAGATCATGTTAAAGCTAAATTACTGGATGCTCCCTTAAACCAAGACCGCCTGATTGGCAACACAGCAGAAGAGGTACTTAAAAAGATGGAGGAAAAGCTAAATCTATGTAAACTGTTAAAGATTCCCTGCAAGTACAACCTCCCAGATTTAGTAGGCATTGGCCTTCAAAGAATTGGTCCTTTCCAGTCTCTTCCAGGCCTTCTCCGTCCAAACCCAGGAACAGCAGACCACCCAGGTTACAGTCTCAGGCTCCGCACAGGCCTAAGCAGTGGGGGGCTTCCACTTCCAAAGCAGGGAGTAGTAAGCCACCACCTACAGAAAAATGGCACAATGACTTACCCATAGCTCTTCCAAGCCCTGCTCAACTGCCTTCTCCCTTAGGAGAAAAACTCACCCTGCATGCAAAAGCCTGGGAACCCATTACCCAGGACAAATGGGTTTTAAATATAGTTTTCCAAGGATACAGATTCCACTTCCACACCCTACCAACCCCAAACAGTTGGCCAGACCTACCCCCAAATCAGTGGGCGGAGGCCCAACAGCAGGTTTTCTCTCTTCTAAGTATCAGGGCTATTCAACCTGTGCCAGCAGAACAAAGGGGACAAGGGTTTTATTCAAGACTTTTCTTGGTACCCAGAAAAGACAGATGTTCTTCATCTCACATTGCTGCAGTCATAACCTGTGGGTAGTCCGCTGTCCTCGGTCGGCCCGAATACCAAAGTGTTAGGCTGGCGTCAGTCATAGTCGCTCAGATCTGACGTCAGTACGCAGTGGTACTAAAGCGCATGACCGACGCCATATCCTCAGTCTTTCTTGCCGCATGGTCCGAAGCAGAAGCAGCGTTTGCAAGTGCCGTTCGGTGTCCTGAAATTTTCGTATTCTGAGTTTCAGACCGAAGACCAAGTTGGGCTAAGTACCCCGTTGGGGAATATTTTTGTCTTTTCTTGCCTCAGTTAAATCCGGATGTCAGAAAAAGTTAATAATTGTATTTCTTGTGGGAAACAGATACCTCATAGGGACTACCACTCCCTCTGTATTCCTTGCTTGGGGCCTGAGCACGACGTAGTCGGGTGTTGCTTTTGTGCTAGATTTAATAAGCGCACCATTAAACGCAGGTTAGATTGTGCTAGGCTTGTTTTTGGTAAGCGGTGCAACTACATCATGCCGTCGGATCCTCCGACGCCCGCTACCGCTAAGAAGCGAAAAGATAAATCGTTAAAGTCTAAGCAGGATGAGTCGTCCATTGCGGACGCCGGTTCTTTGGAAACTACGGTAGAATCTGTGGATCCAGCCGAGGTTTCAGCTGAGTCTCAGGGGGAGCCTTTAATATTACAGGATTTGGCCTCTCAGGAGTCAGGTCAGGCCGAGGGGGCCTCTCAAGTTTCTGTAGTTCCTTCCTCACATAAGGTTGTTAGGCCTTCTACTTCTGTCACTAAAGCACCTTCTAAAGCTAGGCCTGGTCTTTCTGGCACAGGCGTCAGCCCTAGTTCTGCAGGCTCTGTTCCTAAAAAACATATGCTGAAAATGGCAGAGGATTTGATTACTTTAATCAGAGGTTCTATGCCCCCTCCAGATAAGAGGCCTAGGGTGGAGACAGAGGTGGAGGGTTTGGAGCATTCCTCAGATTACTCTGAGTCTTCAGCTGAGGACATTCAGGATTACACTCCCTATTCTGATTCGGATGCAGAGGACTCCTGTCCTTCTGCTTCTCCTCCAGAGTATTTTTCTTTTTCTGAAACCCTGCATTCCATGAGGGAGCATTTTAAGTGGGAAGGTCAGGATTTCTCCGATTCTCGTAAGAGGCTTAGGGAATTTTTGTTTTTACCACAGCATAGGCCCTTGGCCATTCCTCCTGTTTTGGATGTTGTTCAGGATGTTTTTTCTGAGGCTTCCCTTAATCCTGATTCTTTACCTCCGGCCCCTGTCAAGCCAGACAGGTATTACAGAGTTCCAGAGGCTCATAAATATTTATATAAGAGTCCTAGAGCTGACCCAGAAACTATTAGCCAGGGACCTAAGGGTGTCAGAGCTTCTGTAGTAAAGAATCCAGTTCCTCTGGATAAAGATTCTAGAGCTTTGGATAGGTGGGGTAAAAAAGTGTATACCTCCTCCACACTAGCTATGAGAGCCTTGAACTGCCAATTTCATATGCTGAAGTACCAGAATTATCTGTTATGTCAGTTGAAATCTAAGGTAGATGCTTTGGCTGAGGGTATAGAGTGTAAGGAATTGCAGGATTTAGTTCATGCCTCTGATCAGGTAGGTAAGCATTCCTTGCAGTGTGGTTTTGATGCTCTTCAGGCTTCTTCCAGGGTGGCTGCCACTGGTTCAGTTATTCGTAGGCACGCCTGGCTTAAGGATCAGAATTTGTCAGAGCATGTTAAAGCTCAAATTTTGGATGCTCCCCTCCAATCTGAAGTTCTTTTTGGTTCTCCTGTGGAGTCAGTTTTGAAGAAAATGGAGGACAAAGCTAAGTCCATGCGGACAGTTAAGGAATTTTTACAAGTGCAGCCTCCTAAGTTTAGCAGAAATTGGCCTGCAAAAGGATGGGCATATCCTTCTTCCGATTACCAGTCTAAGGGCAGATCTAGACGTGGTAGGGGCAGAGCTCATGCTCAGGGTTCTTTCCGAACTAGGACGTGGAGTTCGCCTGCACAATCTTCTGGTGAGGGCAGGGGTCAGCCTTTTCGTAAACAGACCCAATGACCTGTATCTCCAGCTGCCAGATTCCTCCTGTCTGGCAGCTCCTCTAGGAGGAAAGTTGGCACTTTTCAAGCAAAATTGGCTTTTGGTCACCCAGGACAAATGGGTGTTGGACATTATAGATCGAGGCTACAAGTTTTACTTTCACACCTTGCCTCCTTTCAAAGGCATGCCGGATGTACCTCCTCAGCAAAAGCTGGAGGCTCACAAACAGATTTCTTTACTTTTAAAAATGGGGGCTATTCAGGTGGTACCTCCGTCAGAAGTAGGCCTAGGATTTTATTCTCGCCTGTTCCTGGTGCCAAAAAAGGGGAACACTTGGAGGCCATTTCTGGATTTGTCTATTCTCAACACATACCTAGACATCCCAAAATTCAAGATGTTAACTTTACAGCAACTTCTGCCTCTGCTAGGCAAAGATCACTGGATGGTAACTCTGGATCTCAAAGAGGCTTATCTTCACATTCCTATCAGGCCCAGCTGCAGGAGGTTCCTGTGTTTTCGGGCTGGTACTTTTCATTATCAGTTCTCTGCATTGCCCTTTGGCTTATCTACTGCGCCCAGGGTGTTCACAAAGGTCCTGGCTCCTGTGATAGCCTTCTTAAGACTAAGAGGAATACAAATTTATCCTTATCTGGACGATTGCCTGATTCTTGCTCAAGACAAAGTCACGATACTTCAGCATCTACAATATGTTATGGCAGTTTTAAGGTGCCTAGGGTATTCTGTGAACGAAGCAAAGTCCAGTCTAGTACCCTCTCAGGACATGTGCTTTCTGGGTGTGAGACTGAATACAGCCTCTCAGATGGCTTTTCTGACCCCGGACAAACAAAGAAATCTTCCCCTATACTTTCAGCGATTATCCCTTCTGTCCAGGCTGACTGCAAGGACAGTCCTTCAAGCCTTGGGGTTCATGGCATCTTGTATTCTGGTACTTCCCAATGCCAAACTGCATATGAGGAAGCTACAATGGTATCTCAAAAGTGTATGGACTCAACACTGCCACGATTTGGACACTGTCATTCGGATAATACCTTGCATCCAGAGGGAATTTTTGTGGTGGGCTCAGGAATGTCACCTAAACAAGGGACTCTCTGTGACCCGACCAGAGGCGAGTCAGATCCTAACGACAGATGCCTCGGACATGGCCTGGGGAGCACATTTCAATGGGAGATGGGTTCAAGACACGTGGCCTCCCAGACTACAGCATTTGCATATCAACATGAAAGAGATGTTAGCAGTCCAATTTGCTCTGATGGCTTTCAAGGATCTACTTCAACCGGGACAGGTGTTGATTCAAACAGACAACACAACAGTCATGTGGTACATCAACAAGCAGGGGGGAACCCATTCGTACCCTCTTTGCAGACAAGCTATGATTTTGTGGGAGACTACTCTGAGTTTGCACCTCACTCTTCAAGCAAGGTTTCTGCCAGGAGCACAGAACTCCTTAGCAGATGTTTTGAGCAGACAGCTGGTGGATCCCCACGAATGGAAATTGGATCCTCATGTATTTCAACAGTTGACGGTGGCTTGGGGAACTCCAGACATAGATCTGTTCGCATCCCCACAAAATTTCCAACTGCCAAAATTTTGCACAAAGATGTTTCACCCAGAAGCTTGGAAAGTGGATGCTCTATCTTTCAGTTGGAACAACCTTCATGTCTATGCCTTTCCTCCTCTGCCTCTCCTTCCCAAGGTGCTCTTGAAGGTCAGACAGGACGAGCCTTGCATGATCCTTATAGCTCCAGATTGGCCACGTCAGCACTGGTACCCGTTGCTGAGGAGTTTAGTTCGGGAGCCTCCTTGGCCTTTGCCAACAATTCCACACCTTTTGTCTCAGGCAAGCAATCATTTCCTCAATGTCAGGATACAGTCCCTGCATCTGACAGCCTGGCATATTCTGTTTTAGACCCTGGGGGGTCGCAGCTTCCTCAGCAAGTTTTAAATGTCATTTTGGAAGCCAGGCGGCCTAGTACAAGAAAGGTTTATGCTGATAAATGGAGGAGATTTTTTCTTTGGAGCACAGCAAAGAGCTTTGATGTTTCACGACCTAATTTGAGTGTTACACTACAGTACCTTACAGAATTATTAGACAAGGGTTTGTCTTTCTCCTCCGTGAAAGTTCATGCTGTAGCCTTTTCTGCTCACTATGACTGTGACCCACCATTATTTTCTCATCCTTTGTTTAAGCAATTTCTTAGAGGGGCAAAGATTATAAGACCCCCACGTAGAGCTCCTACTCCTTCCTGGGATCTCAATTTTGTGTTGGAAAAGCTGACTTTACCTCCTTTCGAACCTGCAACTACATCTGAGTTGAAGTTTTTGTCTTGGAAGACTGCTTTTTTGTTGGCCATCACGTCTGCCAGGAGGGTATCTGAATTACAGGCTCTAATGGCAGTTGAACCCTTCCTAATATTTCATAAGGATAGGGTATCCTTGCGTACTAACCCTACTTTTATGCCTAAAGTTGTTTCTGATGTGGCCTTGAACCAATCTATCCATTTGCCTCCTTTTTATGCTGATCCCCAAAATAAAGGGGAAAAAATTTTGCATTCTTTGGATATTCACAGGCAGTTACGTTATTATTTGAGCAGAACTAAGGGGTTCAGGCAGTCTCAACAGTTATTCATTTCTTTTGCCTTGGGTTCACAAGGAAAACCTGTTTCAAAGCAAACCATTTCTAAGTGGATTAGCCATTGTATTGCTTTTTGTTATTCTCATCATGGTAAAGAGGTTCCGGCTGGGATTAGACCTCATTCCACTAGGGCTACTGCCACTTCTACTGCTTTTTTAAGGGGAGTAGCTACTAAAGATATTTTGGAGGCAGCTACTTGGAGTTCAGTGCACACTTTTACTAAACATTACCATCTCCCTCTTTATTCCAAATCTAGGGCTGGGTTTGCCACTGCAGTTTTACAGGGCATGTTAGCAGCTCCTAGTGCTTTTTGATTTGGCCAACCTCCCTTACCTTTGCTTTGGGATTCTACCCACAGGTTATGACTGCAGCAATGTGAGACGAAGAACATAGTACAGTTTTGTACCTACCATAAATGTAGATGTTCGAGGATCCACATTGCTGCAGTCCAATTTACCCTCCCGCCTTCCCCTCTGTAGCTTAGGGTGGCTGTGTTGTTTTTGGGGTGATTATTTTTTCTGTAATTGGTGGTTGGGTATTTTCTATGTTTGGCTATGGCCTTTCCTTTTTAGGCCTTCTGACATCTGGGGCAAGAAAGACTGAGGATATGGCGTCGGTCATGCGCTTTAGTACCACTGCGTACTGACGTCAGATCTGAGCGACTATGACCGACGCCAGCCTAACACTTTGGTATTCGGGCCGACCAAGGACAGCGGACTACCCACAGGTTATGACTGCAGCAATGTGGATCCTCGAACATCTACATTTATGGTAGGTACAAAACTGTACTCTCCTGGTGTCCTATCCTGGACCTCTCTATTCTGAACACCTTCCTGGTAATCCCAAAATTCAAAATGCTAACACTTCCAAAAGCTGCTTCCTATTCTAGGCAAAAATGCCTGGTTGACAACCTTAGACTTTTAAAGGAAACTTACCTGCACGTTTCAATAAGGGAACCTTGCAAGAAATGCCTACGCTTCAGGGCAGGCTCCATGCACTATCAGTTCTCACTTCCCTTTGGCTTGGCTACTGCGCCCAGGGTATTCACAAAGTATCTAGCTGCAGCCATTGCATTTTGCAGGCAGAGAAATATTCAAATATACCCATACTTGGACGATTGTCTGATTCAGGCAGAAAGCCAGGACTTGCTATTAAAACATCTGGCATTCGTAAAGAAACTTCTAAGCTCACTGGGGTACACCATAAATGAAAAGGAAATCTCACCTAGTACCCTGCCAACAGATTGTATTCCTGGGAGCAAGCTTGAACACAACTTCCCAGATGGCTTTTCTCACTCCAGAGAAACAAGTTTATTTGACAACCTACTTCAAACTTTTGGCCACAAAGCCCCAGCTATCTGCAAGGAAAATTCTGCAAGCCCTGGAGTTCATGGCCTCTTGCATTCTACTAATTCCATATGCAGAACCTACAATGTTATCTAAAAAGCCTATGGAGTCAACATTCTCAGGACCTGGAATTAATGATTCCTATAATTTCTTGTATAAAGACAGAGATGTTCTTCATTTTTCACTGTTGCAGTCATTACATTTGGGTAATCTGCTGGCAGGTTGCCCTCATTCGGCCTGAATAACAAAGGCTTGGGTCCTGCGTCGGTTGCTGTCTCCTCTTCCTTGACGTCAGGTCGTCAGGGGTATAAAACATGCAGCAGACACCATTTTAGTCAGTCTTCCTTGCTGTACAGTGCCCGAAGCAGAAGCAGTTCACAAGTGCCAGTCGGCCGACTCCTGAAATTTTCGTTTTCGAGTTTCAGAACCAAAGTCTTCAAACTAAAGCTAAGTGCCCCATTGGGGAAACTTTTTCTTGCTCCTTACCAATGTCCGTAAAAGTTAATAATTGTATTACTTGTGGGAAGCAAATACGTCATAAGGATTTTCATTTGTACTGTATTCCTTGCCTAGGCCCTGACCACAACGTGCCTTGCTGTCGGTTTTTTGCTAAATTTAACCAACGCACTGTTAAGCGTCTGTATATTTTTGCTTCTAAATACTTTGGCTCAAGATTTAACTATCCTGAAATGTCGTTGGTTAGCAGTCCGACTACCGGAATTCACAAAAAAACGCAAAGAAAGGCAGAGACAGACCGTCGAGGTCCAAAAACAACGATGAAGCTTCTCCTAAGCCAGTCGCTGGTTTGCCGGTACTCGGTGAGGCGTTTTTGCAGCCCCTGATGCCTGCTACTTTTGAGTTGCAGGCCTCTACCGAGACCCATTCGAAGTCCGGTATGCTGCGAGATTCTTCAAGTATTTAACCCGCTGATGTCTCTCCCTTGGATGGGTCTGGAGTCGCTGAGCAGGCACCAGCTTCTGAGGGTGTTTTCAGGCCTAAAGATTTGTATATTAAACCAACGCCATCATCAAAAACAAGGCCAAAACTAACTTCTATGTCTAAAAAAATGATGCATGAGCCAGGTGCTCAGGCCCCTATGCCTAAAAAACAAATGATCAAAATGGCTGAGGATTTAATTACCATGATCAGGGGTTCCCAACCCCCTCCTGCTAAGAGGCCTAGGCAAGGCACCGATTATGAATCTTCAGATCAGGTTCCCATTTCTTCTGTTTCCTCTTCTGATCAGGAATTTTCTATTCTATATTTCTATTCCCCCTTATGATGCAGAAGAATCCATCCCTTCTGCTTCTCCTCCTGAGGATTTTTCTTTTGGAGAAACTTTGCATACCTTAAGGGAACATTTTCATTGGGAGAGTCAGGATTTTTCAGAATACAAAGAGGCTGAGGGATTTTCTTCTTCCTCAACATAGGCCTTCGGCTATACCTCCTGTTTTAGACATTGTTGATTATGTTTTCTCAGAATCCAGCATGGCTCCTGATTCCCTGCCTCTGGCTCCTAGTAAGCCAGACAGATATTACAGGGTTCCTGACTCCCACAAGTTTCTTTTCAAAAACCCTACTGCTGACCCTGAAACAATTTCTCAGGCTCCCAAGGGTGTTAAGGCTTCTATTGCTAAAAATCCTACCCCTTCTGATAGAGACTCCAGGGCGCTGGATAGATGGGGTAAGAAGGTTTATACATCTGCAACCCTGGCAATCAGGGCTGTAAACTGTCAATTTCATATGCTTAAATATCAACAGCATGTCATGGGCTTACTTAAACAGAAAATGATGTTGATTTCTGATTGTGTGGAAAATAGTTACAGGATTTATTGCATTCAGCTGAACAAGTTGGAAAGCATACTTTGTAATGTGGTTTTGATTCCTTGGAGGCCTCTTGCAGGGCCACTATAACTGGATCTGTGATAAGAAGACATGCTTGGCTCAAGGAGCAAAATCTGCCTGATCATGTTAAAGCTAAATTGTTGGATGCTCCTTTACAACAGGACAGTCTGTTTGGTAATAAGGCAGAAGAAGTTTTGAAAAAGATCGAGGACAAAGCTAAATCTATGCAAACTGTAAAAGATTTCTTGCCAGTGCAGCCACCCAGGTTCAGTAGACACTGGCCTACTAAGAATTGGTCCTTTCCAGTATCCAACAGAGCCACTCAGGTCAAACCCAGGCACTCCAAAGGTTCCAGGTTTCAGTCACGAGGAACTTGCTGAACAAAACAATGGGGTGCTTACACCTCCAAATCTGGAAGTAGCAAAACACGCCCTACTGTAAACAGTCTCAATGACTTTCCTCTGCCATTTCCAAGCACTTCTCTTTTTGGCAGCCCCTTTCGGGGGAAAACTAGCACTTCATGCTCAAAACTGGCATCTAATTACCCAGGACAAGTGGGTCTTAAATATAGTATTCCAGGGATACAGATTTAATTTCCGTATGTTGCCAGTTCCAAACGGATGGCCCGATCTGCCTCCAAATCAGTGGGCAGAGGTCCAGAAACAAGTCATGTCCCTCATGGATATGGGGGCTATTCAACCAGTACCAGAAAAGGAAAAAGGGCAAGGTTTTTATTCAAGACTCTTCCTGGTACCCAGAAAAGACAAATCATGGCGTCCATAGACGTATCCATTCTAAATACCTTCCTGGACATTCCAAAGTTCAAGATGCTGACTCTACAACAGTTACTGCCTATGCTAGGCAAAGATACCTGGTTGGTAACACTAGATTTAAAATAAGCTTACCTGCATATCCCAATCAGGGAATCCTGCAGAAGATACCTCTGCTTCAAAGCAGGCTATTTGCATTACCAGTTCTCTGCACTGCCCTTTGGCTTATCTGCTGCGCCCAGGGTCTTCACAAAGTGCCTGGCACCAGTGATTGCTTTTTGCAGACAAAGAAACATTCAAATTTGTCCTTATCTGGACGATTGTCTAATTCAGGCAGAAAACAAGGACACTCTTCTACAACATCTGGCATTTGTAAAAAGGCTTCTAACATGCCTAGGGTACACCGTAAATGAAAATAAATCACTACTAGTACCCTCTCAAGTAATTACTTTCCTGGGTGCAAGCTTGAATACAACTGCCCAGATGGCTTACCTCACGCCAGACAAACAAATTCAGTTGATAACATACTTCAAACAAGTGGCCACAAAAACCCAGCTATCTGCAAGACAAATTCTGCAGGTTTTGGGGTTGATGGCTTCCTGCATTCTAGTAATTCCATATGCCAGACTGCATATGAGGAAACTTCAATGGTACCTAAAAAGCTATGGAGTCAACATTGTCACAGCCTGGAAACAATGATTCCTCTCATTCCTTGCCTGCAACAGGAGTTCCTATGGTGGGCAGAAGCCTATCACCTAAACAAGGGACTGTCATTCACTCTACCCCCTGCCACCCAAACCCTGACTACAGAAGCATCAGACTATGCTTGGGGGGCCCATCTGGCAGGGAGATGCATTCAGGGCCAATGGAGCCCAAACCAAATGCACCTACATATTAACCAGAAAGAAATGCTAGCTGTACAGAATGCTCTGACAGCCTTCAAGGACTTCCTTCATCCAGGACAATTACAGATAAAGACTGACAACACCACAGTTATGTGGTACATAAACAAGCAGGGAGGTACCCACTCCTACCCTTTTTGCAGACTCGCCATGGCCTTGTGGAACACAGCCTTGACTTACCAAGTATATCTACAAGCTCAATTCCTGCCAGGAAAGCAAAATACTCTGGCAGACTAACTAAGCAGAAATCTTATGGACCCACACGAATGGAAACTGGATCCACAAATCTTCAGCATGTTGACACGAAAATGGGGGAGCCCAGACATAGATCTTTTTGCCTATCCCCAAAACTACCAGTTAGACAAATTCTGCACAAGAACTCTTCACAAAAAAGTTTGGAAACTGGATGCTGTATCCTTCAGCTGGAAAAACCTATCAGTCTATGCCTTTCTCCCTCTGCCTCTGATCTCCAAGGTTTTGCTAAAAGTCAAAGAGGAAAAACCAAAAATGATTCTGATTACTCCAGACTGGCTTCCCCAACACTGGTACCTGCTTCTCCGGAATATGTCACACCTTCCTCCATGGTACCTGCCTCAAACACCTCATCTATTGTCTCAGCAGAACTATCAAATTCTGCGCACTCAGCTCCAAACCCTGAAGCTTGCAGCTTGGCTAATCATCTAATTTCAACAGTCACATCTCTCAGCAAACCTGAGATGGATGTCATTTTGGAGGCTAGAAGGCCTAGCACTAGAAAATCTTATGCTGATAAATGGAAAAGATTCTGTGCCTGGAACCAAGCACAAGGAATAAACACAGCAATGCCCAATATTCCTCAGATTCTGAAATATTTAACTGAGATGCTTCACAAGGGCCGATCTTTTTCTTCTATAAAAATCCATGCCTCTGCCATATATGCTCATTATAACACAGAGCCTCCTCTTTTTTTCTCATCCCCTGCTAAAGCAGTACCTCAGAGGGGCCAAAAATTTGTGACCTCCCAGGAGAGCACCTACTCCTGCTTGGGACCTCAATTTTGTGTTGGAAAAACTCACCCTACCTCCTTTTGAACCAGCTGCTACTGCGGACATAAAATTTCTTTTCTGGAAGACGGCCTTTCTTTTAGCTGTCACTTCAGCAAGAAGGATTTCAGAACTTCAGGCTGTCATGGCTGTGGAACCTTTCATTATCTTTTATCCAGACAGGGTGGCTCTCAGGACCAATCCATCCTTTTTGCCTAAGATGGTATCCAGTGTGGCTCTTAACCAGACCATTCATCTGCCAACTTTTTTCTCAAATCTGCAGAACAAGGGGAGCGGATTCTGCATTCATTGGATGTACACAGCCAACTAAGATTCTATTTAAACAGAACAAAATCTCTAAGAAAGTCTGAGCATCTACTGGTGGCATTTGTTGCAGGGACAGAGGGGAAGGCTATTTCAAAGCAGACCATTTCAAAATGGATAAGCCATTGCATTCGTTTCTGCTACATGCACCATGGTAAACCTGCCCCCAAGGGGATCAGATCCCATTCCACCAGGGCTGCATCTACTTCTGCAGCTTTTCTCAGAGGGGTTCCTTCCAGAGGCATTCTAGAAGCTGCTACTTGGAGCTCAGTTCATACGTTCACCAAACATTACCATTTACCTCCCTTTTCTAAATCCAGGGCAGGCTTTGCCACTGCTGTCTTGCAGGACCTTTTAGCTGCTCCTAATGCTGTATAATTCCATCCTCCCATCCATAGCTTTCGGATTCTACCCAAATGTAATGACTGCAACAGTGAAACACGAAGAACAGTACAGTTGTGTACACTTACCATAAATGTAGATGTTTTGAGTGTATTCATTGTTGCAGTCCGGGTTACCCACCCACCAGCCCCCTTTTTTCTCTCTTATTATACCTATTCTTTCCTTCACTATGCTCAAAAGCCTTTTTGGTGTATTTGCTTTTAGTTGGAGGTAAAAATTTTTGTGTTCTAAATTACATGTGTGTGTGTATGTATGTGTATATATATATATATATATATATATATATATATATATATATATATATATATATATATGTATATATAATTTTGCTCACCATTTGGGGGTATATATATATATATATATATATATATATATATATATATATATATAATTTTGCTCACCATTTGGGGGGTACCTGACATCGGGGGCAAGAAAAAATGATTAAAATGGTGTCGGCTGCATGTTTTATACCCCTGATGACCCGATGTCATGGAAAAGGAGACGGCAACCGACGCAGGACCCAAGGCTTTGTTATTCAGGCCAACTGAGTGCAACCTGCCAGCTGATTACCCAAATGTAATGACTGCAACAATGAATACACTCGAACATCTACATTTATGGTAAGTGTACACAACTGTACTTTCCTTTGGTGGACAGAGGCCTGCCACCACAACAAGGGACTGCCATTCACTCTACCCCCTCACCCTGACAACAGACGCATCAGACTATGCATGGGGGGCTCACTTGACAGGGCAGTGCATTCAGGGCAAATGGAACCCGAGTCAAATGCACCTGCATATCAATCAAAAAGAAATGTTAGCTGTACAGAATGCTCTGACAGCCTTCAAGGACCACATTCTTCCAGGACAATTATTGGTAAAGATGGACAACTGTTATGTGGTACATAAACAAGCAGGGGGGAACCCACTCATACCCTCTTTGCAGACTAGCCATGGCTCTGTGGAACACAGCCTTGAGCTACCAAGTGCACCTACAAGCTCATTTCTTGCCAGGAACTACCAGTTGGACAAATTCTGCGCAAGGACTCCCCACAGACAAGCTTGGAAAGTGGATGCCCTGTCCTTCATCTGGAAAAACCTATCAGTTTATGCCTTTCCCCCTCGGCCTCTCCTCTCCAAAGTGCTACTAAAGATCAAACAGGACAAACCAAGGGCAATACGTATTGCACCAGACTGGCCACGCCAACACTAGTACCCCCTCCTGTGCAGTGTGTCACTTCTGGAACCATGGCACCTGCCTCAGACCCCTGCCCTGCTGTTCCAGCAGTAGGGCCAGATTCTGCACCCACAGCTTCAAACCCTGAACCTTGCAGCCTGCCTAATTACATGATCTCTCTGTTACCATCCCTTAGTAAGCAAGTGATGGGTGTCATTCTGGAGGCAAGGAGCCCTAGTAAAAGAATATCCTATGCTGAAAAATGGAAAAGATTCTGTTCCTGGAGCCAAACTCAGGGGATGGCCACAACAGTGCCCAATTTACCGCACATTTTTCAATACTTAACTGAGATGCTTCACAAGGGCCTTTCCTTTTCTTCCATCAAAATTCATGCCTCAGCCATTTCAGCTCATTATAATACAGAGCCAACCCTCTGCTCTCATCCACTGCTGAAGCAATTCTTCGGAGGGGCCAAAAACTGAAGACCACCCGGGAGAGCCCCTACTCCAACCTGGGACCTTAGCTCACTCTAGCTCCCTTTGAGCCAGCTGCAAATGCAGAGTTGAAATTCCTTTCTTGGAAAACAGCCTTCCTTCAAGCCATCACTTCAGCAAGAAGGGTGTCTGAATTACAGGCCCTCATGGCAGTGGAGCCTTTCATCATCTTTCAAGCGGACAGGGTGTCCCTCAGGACCAATCCCTCCTTCATGCCCAAGGTGGTATCCAGTGAGGCCCTTAATCAGTCCATTCATTTGCCAACCTTCTTTTTTAATCCACAGAACAAAGGAGAACAAATACTGCACTCCTTGGATGTGCACAGACAACTTACATTTTACTTGGACAGGACTAAGCCTCTCAGGAAATCTGAACAGCTGCTGGTTGCATTTGCTGTAAGGGCAGAGGGGAAGCACATTTCAAAGCAAACCATTTCTAAGTGGATAGGCCACTGCATTCATTTCTGCTATAAGCACCATGGAAAACCTACCCCACAGGGGATAAGACCACATTCCACCAGGGCTGCATCTACCTCTATGGCCTTTCTTAGAGGTGTCCCTACCAGGGGCATCCTAGAAACTGCTACCTGGAGTTCTGTACATACGTTCACCAAGCATTACCACTTGCCAATTTTTTTTCAAAATCCAGAGCTGGTTTTGCCACTGCAGTCTTGCAGGGCCTTATAGCTGGTCCTAATGCTATCTGATTGCCTCCTCCCTTCCCTAGCTTTGGGAATCTACCCAAATGTAATGACTACAACAGTGAAACACTAAGAACATAGTACAGTTGTGTACACTTACCATAAATATAGATGTTCAAGTGTATTCACTGTTGCAGTCCTGGTAACCCTCCCTCCAGCCCCCTGACTTCTATTGACTATACCTCTATTCTTGTTTACTATGCTTTAAGCTTTCTGGTGTATTTGCTTTTTGTTGGAGGTGTAACCTTGTATATAATTGTTTCCCATTATGGGAGCACCTGGCATTTGGGGCAAGAAAAACTGATATAATGGCGTTGGCTGCATGCTTTATACCCCTGACTACCTGATGTCATGGAAGATGAGACAGCAACTGACGCAGGACCCAAGACTTTGATAATCAGGCCGACTGAGGGCTACCTGCAAGCAGATAACCCAAATGTAATGACTGAAACAGTGAATACACTCGAACATCTACATTTATGTTATGTGTACACAACTGTACTTTTCCCTTCTTGTGCTCAAAATAAACCATCCCATTTAGTTATATATATTGGCCTTACTCATTTCATGGTTGATAATTATACCTTACCCTCATGAGAATAACTGGGATCATACCATAGATAATTTGAGGGGGATCCATGCATGGGATAAAGCATTTAGGAGCCAAGTCTGTTTGTAAGTGTTATAAGGAATAGTCCTGGGGTAAATTTTCTGTTTCCCATCCATAGATCTAAGTTGCACTTGAAAATGGACAGGGATGAACTTTGTTTTATGTGATGGGGAAGTCTATACCACAGCAGCGGTAACCTCTGCAAAATGCACCTGCCTCTCCAAACCATTTTGCTGATGTTGCAGAAGAGGTTTAGATCCCTAGACTGATTATTTCTTATGCCATTTGACTTGCTGATGTGTAGTAAATCCATCAGTAAAGGGTCGGAGGATACCTTGTATGCCAGACGCAGGACACCTCTTAGCAGTCTGTAAGATATTGAATCTAAGTGTTCCATGTAGGACATTTTGTTTAGGCCTTGTATGTTTTTAGAAAGGTATCTCTGTGGGTGTTCCAGTTGTTGCACATGTCTGGACAGATACATGCCTAAGTGGGCATTATATTCAATGTTTGGCCAAATTAAGGCTGAATAAAGGGGGATAATGACATCCCTAGATCTAGACACATTCCCTTTCTTTATAAGCTGTGTAATATTGAAGGACTTACAACAGTAGACACATGCTGGTCAATAGGTCACTGTCCACATAAGTTCCCAAATCCTGAACAACTGGGTCAACTCTTGGGGGGCATATTGTCCATGTGGTTGTCCCCTGGGGTAGATAACTTCTCAAAGGATACAGTAATGCATTTCTGGCATTTAGTTTCTGACCATGATTTTGACACCAGTTATTTATTTGAGATGAACCTTCCTGCAGGATGGTTGTCATTTGAACATTCCATGATTGATCCTAGCTTGCAGTCATCTGCAGACTTAGTCAGCCAGAGCCCCTTGGTATTATTTTTTATTTCAGAAAATGGATGCCAAACAGGAGAGGTCTCAACACAAAACCCTAGGACTTTACTGATGACTGGTATTTGTTGTTTTGTTTAGCTTTGCCCTATCTGTGAGCTAGTTTGAAATTCAGTGGGTGACAGAGGGGTTTATTCCCAGTTTATTTAGCTTTTCTACTATGCCTGAGAAGCTTTGGCCAGGTTGAGGTATAAGGTGTGTACCGTTTTGCCTTCCATTGCTTTGGTGACATTTTCAAAAAATTCAACGAGGTTGAGTAAACGTGACCTGCCCTTGGAAGAGTCCATACTGATATGGGTCCAGTGTTTGGAGGTTCCTTATGTCCTGATAAGTCTTTTCATGGCTTTGCATTTGAGGCTGGTCAGACTTATGGGTTTGTAATTGCCTGGGTCTGTGGAAGATCCTCCCTTATGTAGAGGAATGACTTCAGCTGTTCTCCATTCAGTTGGTACAAAACCTGTGTGGAGGCCGACATTGAATAGTGTTGTTAGGATATGGCTAACTTGGGCTTCATGCTGTTTAAGATGTGCCCAGGGGTGTTGTCAGGACTCTTCAATGCAGTATTTTTAGATTTTGATAGCACTTTAGTTAACAGTCAGCTAAGCACATTGCTGTGTTGTGCTTTTTAGATTACCAACATAACTAAAAAATGCCTTATGATTGTCTTTGGCTTGGGTAGCTATTTTAGCCTCAAACTTGACTTTGGTGGATTTTATTAAGATTATGGCTTGTTTCAGTGACAAGAGTTCTTACATTCTGGGAATTACTCTTTACTGTTGGTCAAAATTATTTTCCTCTTATTATAAAACTTGTTGATATTATGGTTCTACAATGTGGGTTTGTTTCTTGGGTTTGTCCTCCACTTGTTGCAGCTGCATCTCTGCAGCTGTTTACATGCTGGTATAGTGTTGTGTACAGTTGTGTGTGTTCAGTGGAGGTAACTGGGTTTGGTGGGGATTTAAAGCTTGCCAATGTATCACTTAGAACTAGGTAGTAGGTAGTTTGTCTTGAAAGAAATTTCTGAAGATACCTTGTTTGGAAGGGATGTCCAGTTTCAACTTTATTTTAAAGGAGATTGCTTTATGGTTATACCTAATGAGTGATGAAGATATGCAAATGATGGTGCAAGATGCTCCCATGTTAGTACGGACAAGATCTAAGATGTTATTTGCCCCAATGGGTACTCTGGCTAATAATGTCTGTGCTTGTGCACTAGTGGTGGTTTGGTTTTCCAGTCTACAGTGTGATAGTTTAGATCATCTAGGAAAAGTGGTACTGAGTTTCTTACTGAGTGAGTCTGGTTCCTGTAGATTGGTGCTGTGTCTTTCTCCTCTCATAGAAGGAGCTCTGTAGCTGGCTAATTTATGGTAAGGGACCTTTATGATAGTTATTTGGACTTGAAGAAGCTCTAGTGCTTCATGCTGCTTAACCGCTTTAATTTGTGACTGTTTTGAAGGAAGACTGATACACCTCCACCTTTTTCCCCCTCCTGTGCAGTATGTGACCAAAATGTGTGGAAGGCATTCTAGCCCTGCATAGCCGAAGTGCTGTCTGCTATTTTAATCCATGTCTCTGTCACTACAGAGACTTCAGTGTCTTCCAGGATAAGAAGGCCGTGTAGGGAGTGGAGTATCTTGTTCAGACCTCTAATATTGAGAAGGCTGTGTAGGGAGTGGAGTATCTTGTTCAGACCCCTAGTATTGAGAAGGCCATGTAGGGAGTGGAGTATCTTGTTCAGACCCCCTAGTATTGAGAAGTGCATGTAGGGAGTGTAATATCTTGTTCAGATCCCTAGTATTGAGAAGTGCGTGTAGGGAGTGGAATATCTTGTTCAGACCCCTAGTATTGAGAAGCACGTGTAGGGAGTGGAATATCTTGTTCAGACAACCAGTATTGAGAAGGCCTTGTAGGGAGTGGAGTATCTTGTTCAGACCCCTAGTATTAAGAAGGCTGTGTAGGGAGTGGAGTATCTTGTTCAGACCCCTAGTATTGAGAAGGCTGTGTAGGGAGTGGAGTATCTTGTTCAGACCCCTAGTATTGAGAAGGCCTTGTAGTGAGTGGAGTATCTTGTTCAGACCTCTAATATTGAGAAGGCCGTGTAGGGAGTGGAGTATCTTGTTCAGACCCCTAGTGTCGAGAAGGCCATGTAGGGAGTGGAGTATCTTGTTCAGACCCCCAGTATTGAGAAGCGCATGTAGGGAGTGGAGTATCTTGTTCAGACCCTTAGTATTGAGAAGGCTGTGTAGGGAGTGGAGTATCTTGTTCAGACCCCCCATATTGAGAAGGCCTTGTAGGGAGTGGAGTATCTTGTTCAGACCCCTAGTATTGAGAAGGCCGTGTAGGGAGTGGAGTATCTTGTTCAGACCCCTAGTATTGAGAAGGCCATGTAGGGAGTGTAGTATCTTGTTCAGACCCCTAGTATTGATCAGTAACAGCTTCATGTTTTCCTTTGCTTGTTTCATTATGTTGGTAGGTTTATCAGTTTGCCATTTCCTAAAAAAGGCACTATGAGGATGGACAATGTCTTTGCCAGTAGTCAAAACACTAGAGGGGACAGATTCACACCATCCCTGGTGAAGCAGCATGATCTGTGGATCATAACCTCTCAGTTTGACAAATATTAGACCTTGTCTGAATGATACCAAAAACTATGCTAATTATTGAAGTCCATTATTTTTTGCTCATATTGCGGCATCATCCTTGGAAAAGGTAGAATGCTGCTCATTGCTAGGCTTGTACCTGCCTTGGATGCACAGTCTGAGAGCTCCATTATGTCTCTTCACATAACCCAGGAAGGTACACCTCATTTCATTGACACAGACATAAACAATGACAGAGTCATAATGGTACTTGTTGTTCAAGGACTTGAATGCATGCATGATCTGATGGATCCATGCACCAGACAATCAAGTAACCATCACTCTTTCCTTGCTCAGCCTAGTAAGAGGAACAGCTGTATGTCTTACAGTGGCGTCACCTGCAACAAGAATGTTTATTATGGGCTCGGTATCTGTGACTTTGGGACTTCTTGTGCTATGTGAGGAAGGAGGCTTAATATGCTAAGTGTGCCTTGTGCCTATGTTGTGCTTTGGAGATCTTTGAGGTTTAGGCAAATTAATCTTTAGAAGCTTAGCATATGATGGATGATGTGTATTGTTATGGCCTTGGAGAGGTGTGCTGTGTGGTGTATCTCTGATGATTTTGGTGTCTGAACTTAGTGTATGAAATTTTTGCCTCCGGGGATATTATATATGTACGTATCTTACACTGCTTTATGCTGTTTGAGTAATACATGATTATCAGATAGCAGGAGACAATTCTTTAACTGTCTGAACATCCCCACAACTTCTGTAGCTAGCCTGATTGAGATGGTTAAGTGCTGATCTGTGATACCAAGAGGAATGACCCTGGGGGCAGGGGTAACTTTAACTGCTTTGAGTTTGGTTGTAGAATAGTGTTTGGGTGGAGTTGCTACTGTGTGTGTAAATTTAAGTAAAAAAAAAACAGCCTGGAAACCTGTCACTAGCAGGAACCAGTAAACTAATTGTAGTTTAACAAACTCACCAATTTGATACTAAAACCAGTGCAAGCAGTATCAGTACACTCAATGTTAAGCAATTTTATCAAAGGTCTTTAAGTCTGGTAAGTAGTTTAAAGGGAGAGACGTTGCAAAATATTTGTGCTTATTGTCAACAGCCAGTAAACTGGGAGAGAGAGGGAATTAAGTTCCCAGATTATCAGAAAAGGCAGGCAGAAACAAATACACTGGGTTTAACTACACAACTACAGCATAGTGGGTGCAGGGGAAAAACAATTAGACCCTTAGCTCTGAGATGACTGGCCTGGAATGGCCACAGTGCAAAGGCAAGTCCTGAACTAGTCTGACATGCACTCACCAAGTACACAGAAATGAAACCAGGGCTTAATAGCAACCGTTAGACCACTTAAAAACAGCAAAAATGTGGTGCAACTATGTATTGGAATCACTAATATAGGCATAAAGACTTTCATTAAAGTGGATACAGACTGTTAAAATTAATTTAAAATCAGGTTAAGAAATGAAAACACTTGTCTGTCTTTTAGAACTACTAAAATACATACAACCAGACAAGATACTGTCCAGACTTTAGTAGCCTTACCCGGTTATTTATTGTGCCTCAACTCTTCTCTTACCATTGCTTTTATATGTGTGCTGGCTGGTAAGCTTTTCTGCCCTGTACTGTCACCACATGTACAATTTGTAAATGCTTATGAATAAGCTGCACGAACTATATGTTAACTTTATAGCAAGGCGAGTTTTTTTTTTTTTTTTTTTTTTTTTTTTTTTTTTTGCTTGTGTGCAGGCAGTGATGGTGTTTACTCACATCTTAATTGTCTTATTTGTAAGTATATTAGTTCCTTGCATATGTGCGCTAATGTACTCTCTGGAGTTATTTCTCTTCAGGTCTTTGGTAAAAAAGGTCTTTGTTCATTTGGGCATTCCACAGTGAACAAACAGCAGTGAGTAAACAGTAGGTGCAGCACTCTGTTTCTATGGGCACATCTGTATACATCTAACTGCATCACATCTGTGAGAATGATGTAAGAAGCAGTTGTATAAGGCTAACTGTAACACTTAATGAGGGGAATGATGTAGGACAATTACTTAGGGCTAGCTACAGTACTTGCATGAAGTAGGGATGAGGAAGTGGTGCTGTAGTTGCAGTACATTGGCATGGCAGGGATGGGGAAGGGGCACTTGGGGCGACTTTGGTGTGACAGGGATGGGAAAGGAGCACTTATTTAGGGCTTGCTGCAGTACTTACATGAAGCAGGGATGGAGAAGGGGCAGTTCCATAGGGTCTATATTACGAATTTGAACAAACTAAAATACGAATACCATTTCATCGACACATATGTGTTGAACTTACAGTTAAGCGAATGGCCACATCGCCATTTTTTTTCCAAGGGAAAAAAAATCGGTAGGCCAACTATACAGACACACTATTACAAACATTATAAAGTGGGGGGCTTCGCCCTCCCAGATCCCCCCTAACTAAATATACTAACTCCGAGATCGCACTACAGTGGGGGAAAGGGCAGCTTTACAACAGCCAACTGATTTTTTTCCCCCCTACTAAACAAAATCGATGATGTGGCCATTTGCTTACCTGTGAGTTCGACACATATATGTCGATGAAAGGGTGTTTGCGTTTTAGTTCGTTCAAATACGTAGTATAGACCCGGTTCCATAGAGCTACTTGCAGTACTTTGATGAAGGAATGATAGGGAAGGAGCAGTTGTGTGGAGCTAACTGCAGGACTTGGATGACAGTGATGAGTAAGGGGCAGTTACAGTGGGCTAACACACTGATTAAGAAGCGGGGGGGCAGTTGCATGGGCCTAGCAGCAGCAGACAGTGAGGGGAGCATGTTTTAAATGGAATGCATATCTTTAAACGATGAGCTAACTCCAGGAAGCTGCATATTATATGGACTATGTTCTTCTAGAGTATTCAGTCTGATTAAAGACATCATGAAAGCTAGACCAACAGCATCAGTGTCTTTATTTATTCATCATCCTGACAAACCCTGATTAAAGAAGAAAGAGTTCCATAGAGCTCGCTGCTTCACAGTAATGAGGGAAGATAAGGGGTAATTCAATAGAGCTGGCTGCAGAACTCTAATAAGGGAGGGAGGGGATAACGCAAATTATATACCGGAAGCTGCAGCAGTCAGGTGAGGGAGAGAACAGATTGAGGCAGTTGCCATTGGAAATCTAGCACTATACATCAAAGGTTTTATTGTTTGCAGCTTTTTGAGTTTTTGTAATCTGAATTTTATGCTGTCATGCATGAAGATCCTAGTCTAATTTTCACATTATGATGGTGTGTAGTTGCACATCAGCCATAAACTGTTGTGAATGACACCATGTGATTATCTTAAACCATCACCCATCACATGTTGACTTTAGTGTGATCCCATAGCAGTATCTGAAGCTTTGTTGTGTATAACTTTAGGAAGGAGAGTCTTAAACAGGAATCCTTTGTACAGCAATTCTTCATGTAAATATTGCATCAAACTGTGCTGCAAATAGCTCTGCTTTGCATCAGAAGTGTGTTTCTGCATCACTGACAAGTGGAATACCCATAAATCTGTTACCTGCCCCCATTTGGGAAACTGTCTGTTTTGGTGTTGTAGGAAGGGAGTTAAGGAGTTTGAGATTCAGTCTTCCATGTCAAAGTACTGCATATTTTAGGGTGCCGGATTTAAATGAGTGTCAGAAGAGCTACTGTAGTGTTGTACCAGGATGAGAGGTTTTATAAAGTCACCAGTGACAAAAACAATCTCAAAAGCAAACTTAGTATTACTTGGACCATTTGCATTCTGAGAAGATGCACCTTTAACAAGATTAAATACTAATCCATCTCTTTTGCTCTGTCCTCAGAGGGTCTGAAGAAACTTTTCTCTGGAGCGTCAATGGCCTCGAGTCGAGGTGCTTTGGTGACAGTTGGACAGGTGGGACTTCTCTACCTTGAATTCCTTTTATTTTACAGTTAAACCAGAGTCTTTCTCCCCATTTGAAAGTATTTAGTCTGCCCTGATGAGACATGCTGACATATCTGCACATCTGTGACACCTTGGTTGAAATTCCCAGTAGCAAGGTTTTTGTTTATACATGACATTTACCACCTAAATGCAGGAAGACAGCAATTGCTTGGAAGATTCTGGGTGAACAGTATAGCTGAACATTTTTCCCTGTAGAGATGGTCTTTGGCAGTTGATTGGAGACTACAGACATCTTACATATGGACTGCTGTGAATCTTGATTTACAGAGTTTTGACTAACCATAGGTAAAAGATTTCATAGACTGTGTCCAGGTCTTCATTTATGTGGGAGCAGATTAGCTATAAAGGTAAGAACACATGAAAAAAACATTAACACCATAGTTTAGTCTTGCAGCCAGCCATGAAGCAACTAGAAAAAGGAAAAAAAATACTTAACTTTTGCCCAATAGCTTCCTCGTTGAGTTTTGTGACATTCATTACAAGTAGTACCAGGTACATTTCCAAATAGTGAGTGATTTTAAAGTAGTGGTGTTTATTAGGGTGCAGGCAGAGCTGCACATGTACTAGTTAATCTTTCAGATAATTCCACACACCTTAACACATGACACACACCTGCTGCCTTCCATTCCCATCCCACCTCTTTAATAGCAGCACTGAAAACAGAGTAAGCAGGGCAGATTTAGGTTCAAGTTCATAATGGGTGGGGGTCACCAAGCATTTTCCAACCACCTGTGGATATAGTTCATGAATTTTAACCAGGGTCAGCCTCAGGGGCTTCTCTCACTGGGCTGTACCTAGAGCAGCTCTTACAGAAGCCCCTTCATGACATTCTTGTCATTCGTAGATCATTTAGTTGTTTCTGAAAAAAAGGTTCCCTGGAGTTGACAGCAATGTCTGGTTAGCATCATTTAACTCTTGGAACTACAATGCATGCAAAGTACAGCTGTAAAAACTCACTTTATTTAAAGTATTAATCTGTTCTTACTGCCCGCTTGTTGTGCACATAGAGCACTATGCTGTTCTTTAACTTTCCTGAATTGCTATTCTTGAACTTTCCATCTCAAAGAAATACCCAGCCATCAGGTTTTCCCCAAGTTCAGATAATAAGAGAAGTTGGTTAGGGTTGACAAGCAGAAGTTTTTGTTTGGCAGTGATGTACCAGTATAATGAGGAATCAATGACTCACTGTAAAACAGTGCTGCAGTGTGGGCCAGACTATAGTAGATTCCTTACAGAGTGAGGTATTTTACTGCTTTGTTACACTAGGAACATACTAAGACGTAAGGGCCCTGGCAGTGTGTTTTAATTTGCTTGGCATCTTTGTAACATTGTGGTTTACATAAAATAGCTGTCTATACCATGGGCTGTATTGGTGATACTTGTTTTGTTTTGTTGCAGTTGTCCTGTTATGACCAGGCCAAGCAGCTGGTGCTTAGCACAGGTTTCCTATCTGACAACATCTTAGCCCATTTCCTATCCAGTGTTATTGCTGTAAGTATACAACTGATGCATTTCATTGAAGGGGTGCATGTTGCTTTTGGCTTAATAAAATAACCATTTTTAGTTTTCAGCATCTAGTCCTTGTTCTGTAATTTGTGATTAGACATTTTGGGACTCCCATCCTGACCACATCTTCCCTACCCCTGTACATGTGAGGTGAAGGCATCACTCATGAGTACACACCATGACATCTGGGTTGATTAAGGACCTATCAGAATACAAAGCTTATCCATTAAAACAGGGGCATGACTTTGTGCTTTTGACTGTCCAGCCTCAACCAACAGGTATAGGTGCTGGAAGGCAGAGAGGGGAGTGATGAAGCTTGAAAGACAGACCAGCTGTCCTACTCAGAAGTGGGGGTACCATGTGATATTAATTATCATAACAGTGCTAACTGATGGAAATGTAGAGCAGCAGTTGATGTCATGGAAGTGGCTAACACTTACCATAACAGTTCTTTTATTAGTTTACCTGTGCACAGAAGTGCGTATGTTAAAGCTGCTGTGGAACATTTAGCATGGGGACTCAGTGTAACAGAACTGATACTGCAAGCAGTGTCCCTGAAGGTGTGACCCCCCCCCTCCCCAGTCAGGGACACTGCCTGCCTGTGGTGTTGGCCCATTGCAGTCAGGATTACAGCCCACGGAGTTGACCCTTCCCAGTCAGGGCCACAGCCCACAGAGTTGGCCCTTCCCAGTCAAGGCTATGACCTGCAAGGTTGGCCCTTCCCAGCCAGGGCCACAGCCCGCAGAGTTTTCCCTTCCCAGTCAGGGCCATGGCCTGTGATGTTGGCCCGTCCCAGTCAGGGACACGGCCCGCATTGTGTGAGTGCATCAGTATGTGCCCTATCTGATCTGGCAAGATTCCTTCTCTGCACTAGTGATCTGTAGAAAGAAATACCGCAGAAATAAACTATAAAAAGATACTTCCCCAGCATTTTGTCTTTTATGTGGCTTTGCTTTAGGCCTGTACCTTTGTTCCTAGAATTGAATCCAAATGCAGCAGAGGGTTGTTTTGCCTCTTGATACTCACTGACTTGCTTTGTGCACTAGCTTGCACTGCTTATGGCTGTACTGTGCTGGGGTCCCTCATTCCAGTTCCCTGATATTGCTATACAGCATTCGTAGTTATTGCCAGTAGATATGGTTGGTTACAGGTATGTATTGGGTAGCTGTTATTGCGTGTAATTTGAACCTGTAAGGATATACATTTGTCTTGGGATGTATGTATGAGAAACATTTAATCAAACTACCCTAAAATGCAGAGAAGAATTTTAAAGCTATTATATTTTACTTGCCTTGTGGACCTATTTTTTTCTGCATCTGTTTGGTGATGTCAGTAGCCAGGTTCTCGGATGGACTCATGCCTTGGCTGGCTATGCTGGAAACAGTCTTGTTTTGACTCTGAGCTGTTTGGGGAGGTGGGAGTACTATGAACTTCACAGCAGACCAAGCTAAATTTGTACAATCTGGATGATGTCTGTATAGCAGCCTTGTGCATAGAGTAAGGTAAATGGGGACATGGTGCATTTAGGTCAGCACTGCAAGTGCAGTTATTGTAGGCTGTCTGCTCTGTTACAAAAAAAAAAAAAAAAACTATTGAATATGTGATGATGAACTTTTCTTTTTCAGACCTGGTGCAGTGCTTTATGTTTATGTAAAACCTTCAGTCTGGAGATACAAATGTGGATACTTTAAAGGATTAGTGCCTGAGTTGTGAAGCACTAACACTGCAAACAGAAATTGCACATCTTTATGAATAGTTACAATTAGTCACAGTGAAGAAGCCTATCACATTGAAAATTTTAATGACTACTGACTTACTCTCTACACTTGTTTGAGTCTGAACACTGATTTTGCTGTGTATCTTATATCTAAGGGCAGCGTCTCGTCTAAGTGAATGCAACTGCTTACAGGTAATGAGGAAGCAGCGACAACTGTGTGTATATGTATATGTGTATATATATATATATATATATATATATATATATATATATATATAAAGTATTGTGTAAAGTTTGTATAAAGTGTAGAAAATGGCCATACACTAGTACTGAGAGAGACAAACTTCCCGTAGGGTTTAGGTGACCCTGCTTCTCACAGAATGTCTAAATCTCATTCCTGATGGTGGGTATTTTGGTGACATGGGTTTTTGTTCTGGGTTTAATGTACAAGAGTAAGAAAGCAGACCTTTGATACAAGGGTTCTTCCTCCACCAGAGCTCCTGGTACAGAAGTTCAATGACAGGCTTGGGAAGTATCAGGGCTGGATGTGAGAAGAGGACTGAGGTTTTAATGAAGCTGTCCATCTGTACAGTAGGGCAGGCCAAGATTCGTGTGCCTGGTACGTGAAAGGAGAGTGACATCCTGGTACAGGTAGCAGTGATAAAGAAGGAGGCATGCTTAGCACATACATGGGAGACATTAGTCACATTTGCACAAGTGTAGGTGCTACACAAGATAGTTTTCTAAAAAAAAAAAAAAAAAAAAAGTGGGGGGGGCATCATATACCCAGTGTTAGCATGTGCCCTGCCATTCATCAACACAGGATCACCAAATGCATGCTTCCCATCTCACACACAACTAGGCTGTGTGCCCCTGTGTACCCTTTCACAAATCAAACATATACTCAGTGTCTGTATACCCTATGGTATACACACACATGATAGATGACTACATGCCTCTTGTAAGACCTTAAACACAGGCTCAGCATGCCACTTTGATGCACCAAACCGAGGCTCAGTGTCAATATGCACTTGCACAAACTAAACATAGCGTAATTGTCAGTGTGCCCACAGCCACTCTGTCTAGCCATGAGCATATTAGTCTGGCGATTATCACAGAAAACTCAAGCTCCGAGCTGCTTCCTGTGCCCTGGGTACAGGGCTGAATTCCTTCCACCTTCATTTTCCTGCTGTGTATCTCAGAGCAAGTCACTTAGCCAGACAGTGCTCTTGGGCCAACCCTTAAAAGGGAAATTTGTGTCCAGTGGTCTTACCAGGTCAACATATAGGTAAAAAAAAAAAAAAAAAGTCTTCATCACACCTTTTTCATTTTCAGTGTCATTGTGCTCCATCACACAGCAGTTATAGACCAAAATCTGTGTGTCCCTTTCATAATCTAAACACACATTGAACATCCAGATGCCACCTGACATGTACAGAACCATACTTAATATATGCAGGCCCTTTACCACACACCAGACAAGACTCTTGTCAGAATATACCCTGCTGTATACTAGGCATACACTGAGCATGTGCCCCCTGCCATACAATAAACATAGCCTGATTGCATGCATGCTATCTGTTTCACACCAGATGTACCCTCAATGTACATTCTGCTAGTTACCAATAAAACACAGTCTCAGTGCAAGCTTGCGGTCTACCACACACACACAAAACGCATCTTCATTGAACACCTGATGTCTAACACACAAGAAACATGGCCTCATTGTATGCATGCTGTCTACTACTCAGTAAACTCTGCCTCACTGTACAAGTGTTATCTGTCATGCATTAAATAGTGCATGCATGCTGTCTGCCACACAATAGACAAGCCTCAATGTACACATGCTATCTGCCACACAGTAAACAAACTCTGTATACATGCTGTCTGCTGCACTGTGAACTCAGCTTAACTGTAAAAGTTCTGTCTACCACACACTAAACAGCGTGTGTATGCATGCTATCACACACAAAACATGGTGTACGCTTACTGTCTACCACATATGAAACACAACCTCAGTTTACACCTGCTGTCTGCCACACATGGAATGCACACTACCTTATACACTCAAAACGCAGTCTCATTATGCCTAAGCTGTCTGTTAATAAAACAGATGCAGCCTCACTGCACACTTGTTTAACACACAGGTAAAACACAGTTTCAGTGTATACCTGCTGTGTACCACAAATGAAGCACAAATTCATTGTGTATTTGCTGTTTGCTACTCACCAAACAGAATTTCATTGCACATTTCATTGTGCATGCATACACAAGCTGTTTAGTGTGTGGTAGAGCAAAATCCCAAAAAGGGAAGGCATCTCTATCAGTATTAGCAAAAACTACGGGCACTCATAAAATCATCTAAGGCCAGCTTCGAGAGAAAAATTGCAAAGGACACTAAGGATAATCACAAGGCTTTCTTTAGTTATGTTAGGAACCTGGGTGGGAATTCCCAGATATGCTCAGAATTAGTCCAAAATGACAAAAAATACACGGAACCCACAGACATGCCAACATCCTAGCTGACAGATTCAGCGCAAACTCCCCCCCCCTCCCCACCAAAAGGGCAAATATCTATCCCAGCAGAGTGCTGCCCCCCTGACATCTCAGATGCTCAGGTAAGAACTGCCCTCTCCAAAGCAAAAAACACAGCATCAATGGGACCAGACTGTGTCCCGGGCTGCGTCCTACATGAACTCCAAGAAGAGCTAAACCCAAACATAAAACTACTGTTCAATCTCAGCCTTACTACAGGATATGTTCCCAAAGAGTGGCGTACAGCAACAGTGGTCCCTCTCCACAAAGGTGGTGCCTCAACGGATCCTGGAAACTATCGCCCCATAAGCCTGACTAGCTTGTTCTGCAAAGCTATGGAAAGGATCATCATGGACCTCATAAATAAAGATATTGGGGACCTACAGACACTGGATCCTACACAGTTTGGCTTTAAGGGCAGATCCTGCCTCTTAAACCAGGTTGATTTCTTTGAAACGGTCACTAAGGCCATTGACGAGGGGAAGGTGGTCCACACAGCCTACCTGGAGCTCACAAAAGCCTTCGATACAATACCCCACTCAGGCATTATAGATAAGCTCACCAGCTTAAATATAAACCCCTATGTCACTAGATGGGTTGCAAACTGGCTCAAGGACAGAACCTACATGGTTAGAATTGCTGGAGCCATGTCAGCCTCCAAACCAGTTACAAGTGGCGCCCCACAAGGCTCAGTCCTGGGACCTCTCTTGTTCGGTATATATTTCTCGGAGGTACAGGCCAACATGGAAGGACTGTGGCTGACCAAGTTTGCAGATGACTGCAAACTGGGCGCCATAATCGACACACCAGCTGACACAAGCATCCTCCAAAAGGGCCTCATAGAAACAGACAACTGGTGCCAGAGCCATGGCCTCAAGCTAAATGCCAAAAAGTGTATAGTCATCCCCTTTGGCAAAAACAAAGTGCCCACAAATTACCACATAGGTGGTAATCCATTAGGTTCAGAAGTAGTAATTAGGGACCTAAGTTGATAGCAATCTCTCATTTGACAACCACGTGGCCAAAGTGGTTAGAAAAACATTTTATATAGCCCACCTAATCATGAAGGGATTCACATCTAGATCAGGGAAGGTCATCATGCCTCTTTACTCATCCCTCATCAGGCCCATAATTGAGTACAATGCCCCTTTTGGGATGTACCTTACCAGACACCTGCAGCAACTGGAAAGACCCCAAAAGTACTTCACCAAGAGGATCAAAGGGCTCAAACAGATGCCATATGCTGCCCTGTTAAAGAAACTCCACCTCTACTCAGTGGCATACCGCCTGCTCAGAGGCAATCTGTGCCTGATGTATAAAGCCATGTCCAACCCGGAATTAATGGACATGCTGCACCTCAGAAAATCCAAATCCCATCGAGCTACGCACTCGAGAGACTTGAACCTCAGCACTGAAATAAATAGGACATGTTGGAGGGACAGATTCATAACCCAGAGGCTCCCTTCACTCTGGAATAAAATCCCAGTCCAGGTTAGGCAGAGTCCCTCATTGACTCTCTTCAAGAGGAATCTTGATGAGTGGATGGGAGATCGTAGGTTTACCCCGGGTATCACATCTGTGTCACTGTTAGACAGAGGCACAGTATACTAAACTCGAAAAAGGGCATAGCAAAATTGATTTAAAATGGGTGGCGAAAGCCAAACACACTCTGGCTAGGCTTATAAATGCCCTAGGGCAGATAGCCTAGTATGAACCTATGAACCTATGTGCTGTCTGTCTCACACCAAGTACAGCTTCAGGGTACATTTGCTGTCTGCCTCACATGAAACACAGCCTCTTTATATGCATGTTATCTGCCTGTACATGAAACGCATCTTCACTGTGCAGTTGTTTACCACACATGAAAGTATCATTATACATATGCTGTCTGTTGCACCTGAAACATATCCTCTCTCTACATGTACTGTCTGCCATACCAAACACAGTCTTTGTAAAAATGCTTTCTACTACATGCTTAACAACCGATATGTGTGCATGATGTTTGCAACACACAAAACATAGCTTTAGCATACATAAGCTGTCTGCCACACAACCTCAGTGTATACATGCTGTGTGCCATTCATAAAACAAAGTGTCAGTGCATTCATGTCATCTGCCACATACTAGACATATCCTCAGTGTATGCATGCCATCTAACAGACACTAAATACAGTCTCACGGCAAAACATAGCTCTGTATATGCATGCTGCCTGTCGCACATGAAACACAGCTTCAGTCTACACATGTCTACCATACATGAAACCCAGTCTGTGTGCACATGCTCTCTGCCATATATGAAATGCATCTTCAGGGTACACATGCTGTCTGCCACACACGAAACCTATAGAAAACAGCCTCCCTGTAGCATATAGCAGATGGCACATTTAAACAGCCTCATTGTATGCATGCTGTCTTGTCTGTCACACACACCAAAGACAGCCTCCATGTAGACATGCTGTCTAAAATGCATGTAAAAATGTCTACCTTACAGTTAATGTGTACCGTCTACACCACACAAAACGTAGCCTACGTGTAAAAGTGCTCCCTACCACATGCTGAACAGCCTTGTTGTATACATACTGCAAATAGTGTACACATTCTGTCTGCCACACAATAAAAACAACTTCAGTGTGCTCATGCTGTCTCCCTCCTATTAAATGCATTGTATACATGCTGTCTTCCCCACGCAAAACAGTCTTGTAGTGTGCATGCCATCTTCCACATGGTAAATGCAAATTGTGTAAGAATGCTGTCTGCTACACACTGAACACAGATTTAGTGTTTGTGTCCTTCTCCATGAGAAACCCAGGCTGACTTAAATGGATTTTGTCCCACTCCCTACGTACATGCTTGTTGAGTTTGAGTCTCCTTATGTAGCTTGACTCATGCTCTTAACAGAACTCTCTCAGACACCTCAAACACTGTGAAGTCGTCATTCCCCATTCCAGACACACACTGAACATCATGACCCTTCCTCAGTCTTGTCTCCTGCCACATGCACCATATTCATATGGTTATGTGACAACTAATTGAATAATATATTGAAAGTTATAATACTGAATGTAAAGTCCTGAAATGTTAAAATGTTGAAACGTTAATGTTAAACTCAGAATGCCTACTACTTGCATACAAGCACTGCACGCGTACACTGCATTACTGCAGAGCCAGTCTACATAAATCATTACTCCCGATGTTCATCGTGTTACACTGCTGCAGTCATTACACTTGGGTTATCCTGCCGTCAGGCGGTCGCACTTATCCTGCCGTCAGGCAGACGCACAGTCGGCCAGAGTTCCAAAGTCTTGGTCCGGCGTCGGTTGCTGTCGCCTCCTCCCTTACGTCAGTATGACAGGGGTATATAAGATGCAGCCAACGCCATTTTCTTCAGTCTTTCTTGCCGCACGGTGCCTGAAGCAGAAGCAGTTCGCAAGTGCCGGTCGGCCGACTCCTGAGATTTTCATTCCGAATCCAGAACCGAAGTCTTCTAAAAAAGCTAAGTACCCCATTGGGGAAACTTTTTCTTGCTTCAGACCGATGTCAGTAAAAGTTAATAACTGTATTTCTTGTGGGAAGCAAATACCTCATAAGGATTTCCACTCCTATTGTATTCCATGCCTAGGCCCTGACCACGACGTCACTGGTTGTCGGTTTTGTGCTAGGTTTAACAAGCGCAGTATTAAACGTCAGTTTGATTTTGCCCGACATTATTTTGGTAGAAAATTTAATTACACCATGCCGTCGGAAATTCCGCCGACCGCAATGCATAAAAAGCGCAAGGACAAGGACAGGCATCCGAGGCCCAAAACTGACGATGAGGCCTCTTCTAGGCCGGTCGCCGGTTCTCCGGTTTTCAGCAAGGCGCCTATGCAGCCCCTGACTCCGCTTCCACAGAACCACAGACCGCATCCTACTCCCACGTGGAGCTGGCTGGGCCTTCGGACGCACTAGGCCTTTAGCTTACCGATCCTAAACCTACAGAGGGAATCGAAGTAGCTGAGCAATCCACAGTTACAGAGGGTGTTTTCAGACCCACCCAGTTAACCATTAAACCCTCTGTTAAGTCTAAGCCCCCCTTAAAAGCAAAGAAACAGCAACTCTCTCCAGGACAGGCATCCATGCCTAAGAAACAAATGCTAAAAATGGCCGAGGACCTAATCCCCCTCCTGATAAAAGGACCAGACAGGATGCAGACTATGAATCTTCTGACCAGGTGTCCATTTCTTCTGACTCTTCCTCGGACCTAGGATATTCTTTACCCCCTTTTGAGGATTCTGATGCTGAAGAATCAATTCTGTCAGCCTCTCCGCCTGAGGATTACTCCTTTGGGGAGCCCTTTCCTACCATGAGGGAGCATTTCCATTGGGAAGGTCAGGATTACTCAGAATCCAAGAAAAGGCTCAGAGACTTTCTTTTATTGCCTCAACACAGACCCCTTGCTATCCCGCCAGTTCTAGACATTGTGGATGATGTGTACACTGAATCCAGTTTGAACCCTGACTCCTTACCCCCAGCCCCAGTTAAACCTGATAGATATTACAGAGTCCCTGACTCCACAAATTTCTGTACAAACGCCCTGTTGCTGACCCTGAAACTATTTCTCAGGGACCCAAAGGGATTAAGGCCTCATCAGCAAAAAAAAAACAGTTCCCTCTGACAGAGATTCCAGAGCTTTAGGCAGATGGGGAAAGAAGGTATATACGTCTGCAACTTTAGCAATGAGAGCCTTGAATTGCCAGTTTCACATGCTAAAATATCAGCAATTTTTGCTGTCTCAGTTGAAATGAAAGATGCTTCCAAATTCAGATCCTCCTAACTTAAAAGAAATGCAGGATTTATTGCATGCTGCTGAACAAGTGTGAAAACATGCTTTGCAATGTGGGTTTGATTCCTTAGAGGCCTCCTGTAGAGCAACAGTTACAGGCTCTGTCATTAGAAGGCATGCTTGGTTAAAAGAACATACGTTACCAGATCATGTTAAGGTAAAATTATTGGATGCACCTTTGCAGCGGGATGTGCTGTTTGGAGTTAAGGCAGAGGAGGTATTAAAGAAGATGGAGGATAAGGCAAAGTCTATGCAAAGGTGAAAGATTTCTTACAGGTTCAGCCTCCTCGTTTTAGCAGAAATTGGCCAACAAAGAATTAGTCCTTTCCAGTCACAGACGACCTCAAAGGGGCAGATACAGACGTCCAAGAGGTAGAGGCCAGATACAAGGCCCTTACAGGCCTCGACAGTGGGGCACACCAGGCCAGAAAGAAGGAGAAGACAGGCCTCAACCTTATAAAAAACAGACTCGATGACTTTCCACTACAGCCGCCAAACAGTTCTCTCTTGGCAGCCCCCTTAGGAGGAAAACTGGCACTTTTCTATCACAACTGGCATTGCATCACCAAAGACAAATGGGTTCTCAACATTGTATCTCAAAGTTACAAGTTCCATTTTCACACCCTGCCAAGGCTAAAAGGAATGCCAACTCTGCCACCAAATCAATGGGCAGAGGCTCAAAGACAAATTACAGCACTCATGGACATGAGAGCTATTCAAAAGGTACCACCACAGGAACAAGGACAAGGATTTTACTCGAGACTCTTTTTGGTTCCCAGAAAGGACAAAGCCTGGAGACCCATTCTGGACCTTTCTACACTAAACACTTACCTGGATATACCAAAATTCAAGATGTTGACACTACAGCAGCTTCTTCCCATGCTGGGCAAGAAAGCTTGGCTCGTGACGTTGGACCTCAAAGAGGCATACCTGCATGTCCCTATCGGAGAAAACTGCAGAAGATACCTCAGATTTCTAGCTGGTTCAATGCACTGTCAATTCTCTGCACTACCCTTTGGCTTATCTACTGCGCCCAGGGTCTTCACAAAGTGCCTGGCACCAGTAATTGCATTTTGCAGTCAAAAAGGAATTCAAATTTATCCATACCTGGACGACTGCCTGATTCAAGCAGAGAGCAAGGACATTCTACTAAAGCATCTGGCGTACGTAAAAAAATATTAAGTTGCCTGGGGTACACAGTAAACGAAAATAAATCAAAACTAGTGCCCTCACAACAGGTAATATTCCTGGGTGCCAGCTTGAACACAACGGCCCAGATGGCTTACCTCATGCCAGACAAGCAAGGACAACTGACTCAATATTTTCAATTAATGGCAACAAAGACCCAACTCCCTGCAAGAAAAATTCTGCAGGCCTTGGGCTACATGGCATCTTGCATACTACTAATTCCATATGCCAGACTGCATATGAGGAAACTACAATGGTACCTAAAGAGTGTATGATCTCAACACTGTCAAAGTTTGGAAACAGTTACACCACTAATTCCTTGCCTACAACAGGAGCTTCGATGGTGGGCACAAGCTTGTCACCTCAACAAGGGACAGCCTTTCACTCAACCCACAGCCAGGCAAACACTTGACAACAGATGCATCGGATTACACCTGGGGAGCACACATGGCAGGAAAATGTATCCAGGGCGAGTGGCCCACAGAGCAAAGTCATCTCCACATCAATCAAAAGGAGATGCTATCTGTACAAAATGCTATTATAGCTTTCAAGGACCTACTGCATCCAGGACAATTACTACTAAAGACAGACAACACCACAGTTATGTGGTACATAAACAAGCAAGGGGGCACACACTCCTACCCCCCTCTGCAGACAAGCCATGACTTTGTGGAACACAGCTCTAAACTACCAAGTTCATCTGCAAGCACAATTCCTGCCAGGAGAGAAAAACACACTGACAGACTACCTAAGCAGAAACATTATGGACCCACACGAATGGAAACTGAATCCACAAATATTCAGAATGATAACACAAAAATGGTGGAGCCAGGACATAGATCTGTTTGCTTCCCCAAAGAACTGCCAATTACAGAAGTTCTGCACAAGGAGCTACCATCCACAAGCATGGAAAGTGGATGCCCTCTCATTCAGCTGGAAAAAACTACAAGTATACGCTTTCCCTCCTTTACCTCTCCTCCCAAAGATACTCATAAAAGCCAGGCAGGAAGAGCCAAAAATGATACTGATTGCACCAGACTGGCCATGCCAGCACTGGTTCCCAGTCTTAAAGAACTTAGCAGAAGAACCACCCTGGATTTTGCCTCAAATCCCAGAGTTGCTGACACAGCACAACAATCAGATACTTCACAGCCAGTTAAAGACCTTAAACCTAGCTGCATGGAAAATTCCCTAGTCAAGCAAGCAATGTCTCTCTCCAAAGCTGTTATGGATGTCATACTGGAGGCCAGAAGGCCTAGCACCAGGAAAGCATACTCTGATAAATGGAAGAGATTCTGTGCCTGGAACCAAGCACACAGCCTTAACCCCCGTGTCCCAAGCATTCCTCAAGTACTGCAATACTTAACTGAGATGCTGGACAAGGGCCTCTCTTTTTCATCCATCAAGATCCACGCCTCAGCTATCTCTGCTCATTACAACACGGATCCACCAATTCTTTTTCTAATCCTTTGCTCAAACAATACCTCAGAGGGGCTAAAAACATAAGACCGCCCCATAGAGCACCTACACCAACTTGGGACCTCAACTTTGTTTTGGAAAAATTAACTCTACCTCCTTTTGAGCCAGCTAACACAGCAGAAATAAAATACATCTCTTGGAAAACTGCTCTGCTACTGGCAATTACATCAGCACGAAGAGTTTCAGAATTACAGGCACTAATGGCAGTGGAATCTTTCCTCATCTTCCACCAGGACAGGGTATCTTTAAGAACTAACCCTACGTTTATGCCAAAGGTGGTATCAAGTGTGGCTCTGAACCAAACTATTCACTTGCCAACTTTTAATCCAAAACCACAGAACAAAGGGGAGAAATTGCTACATTCCTTGGACATTCACAGACAGTTACGCTTCTACTTGGACAAAACCAAAGCTTTCAGAAAATCTGAGCAATTATTGGCAGCATACGCTGCAGGAGCACAGGGAAAAGCCATTTCAATGCAGACTATTTCAAAGTGGATAGGACACTGTATACGTTTCTGCTATACCCACCATGGGAAACCTGTACCTAGCAGCATTGGATCTCACTCCACCAGGGCAACAACCACTTCAACTGCCTACCTCAGAGGAGTACCTACCAAGGATATTTTGGAAGCAGCAACATGGAGGAATGTGCATACCTTCACCAAACATTACCATTTGCCTTTATACTCCAAATCCAGAGCTGGCTTCGCCACTGCTGTACTGCAGGGCCTTATAGCCACCCCTAATGCCTTATAGATCCAATCTCCCTACCTCAGCTTTGGGATTCCACCCAAGTGTAATGACTGCAGCAGTGTAACACGATGAACATAGTAGAGTTTTGTACCTACCATAAATGTAGATGTTCGAGTGTTGACACTGCTGCAGTCCAGGTTACCCTCCCTCCTTCCCCTCTTACTTTCTGGTACTTACATCTACCCTTTTTACCTATGGGGAGTAACCTAAACATGGTTGTTTGCTTTTCTTTTGTATTGTTTTCTAGCAATTTGAATTGCCTACCTATTTGGGGGCACCTGACATCTGGGGCAAGAAAAACTGAAGAAAATGGCGTCAGCGCACCTTATATACCCCTGTCGCACTGACGTCAGGGAGGAGGCGACAGCAACCGATGCCGGACCAAGACTTTGGAACTCTAGCTGACTGCGGGACCGCCTGACGGCAGGATAACCCAAGTGTAATGACTGCAGCAGTGTCAACACTCGAACATCTACATTTATGGTACGTACAAAACTGTACTTTAGGGAAAGTCAGAAGGAAGTGCTAAACTGGATCCTGCAGATGGAAATCCTGCTTTATACTCGTGCAGGAGTTTGGTATTTTGATTTCAGCATTTTAGCATTTCAGTGTTTGTACATTCAGTATTTTTTCTAAACACTTTTATTGAATTTTCACTTCTGACATGGACAAATTTACATTCCTATAAAAGTAGTCACAGACATATATTGCTGTATATCATATAATTTAAGCAACATTACATAAATTATTAAATTCCTGCCATTTTATAAACAAGAAACATTAGTATTTATGACTTTCAGTGTTTTGTTTTTCTTTATTTTATTTTACATTTGTTGACCGGGCTAGTCTAACTGGTTATATGTCCATTTTCAGTAGAGGCCCATGGAGAAAAGCTCCAAGACAAATACTGAGAAAAAATGTTTAAGGTTACAATAAAGTTAGCATTGAAGAATACTGAAATACATTTTACAACACATTGGTTTAAACTATTTACAAAATATAGAACACAATATTCACATAGTCTATCATAACAGTTTCCTGGTTAACAGTTCTGCTTACTTATGCAATAAAGAACATAAACTCGGGGAGAGTAGAGGGAATAGCAGAGGTGGTAGGTTAGTCAAGGTTACTGCAAGGGCATAACCAGTTTGTTCTGAGGAGTAGTTTCAGTTTTTGTTTGAAGAGGGGTAGGGAAGGAAGAGAAGTCAGTTCAGTAGGTAGAAGGTTCCAGTTTTTCCCAGTAGTGTTAGTAATTTGACATGGACCCATATATTCTGTACTGTATTAATAATGTCTCTACATAGTTATTACTTTTTAGTTTATTCTAACTCAAAAAACCTACTGAGGGCTGTTGGCATGGACAATATTATGCACTTTTGTTTTGGCTGGGCTTTGCAAAGGATGAGATTATCATGCCCTGCTGTCTTATGTCATATATTATTTTTGTTTACTTTTAAATAACTTGGTGAGTGCTTACTCTAAGCATTTTGAGAGTATGTGAAACGTTCTCCGTGTGACATTCTTTGGTTAGTCTTCATTGTAACGTTTTAAACATGCTGTAATAAGCAGTTTTTCTTCAACTGCAAAATAATGCATACATTAAGACTTCAAAAAATAAGAATCACTTGACTTCTTAAGTTAGCATGCTTCTGTTAACTGGTATAATGCTGCTTCAGTATAACACTACTGTAAAAAGCTATGAATTCCAAAAGACTAAGTAGATTTACTGCCACAGGGGAGGGAAGGATTGCAGCTGTAAGTGGCAGTACTCTGGAAAAGAACAGTGAATTCTTAGTGACTAGATTTATGATCCCACTGAGCAGGAAAGAACTAAATGTGATTAGTAAGATAATGCAACAATCAGGGAGATAAGTTCCTGAGGAAAGTGCCTCAAGATTTCATTTAAACATAGAGTTTGCACTGAGGAAGCTGAGTAACATAGAAATAGCACAGAGGGGAAGAAGCACCTATGTCATATTTTTTATATGTGACAGTGACGGGATCATTTTGCATACTGTATGAAAAACTGTGTTTAGTGCATTGTATTAAAGTAAAGAAGTAATTAATTTCTCTTTTGCGGATAGTTCTTAAACATCTTCTGGTTCTTTCTTTTGCAGTTCTGCAGTAGAACATTGACTAGTTGTATGTAATTTCGCAATATTTGAAAATATTTTAAAAAACGGCTGCACGAATCCCCATTTTTATAACTCAGAACTGACCTATGGGCTTTTGCTTCCCAGTTGGGAAGACTTGGTGATGGCAATAATTTGGTGATAGTAATAATTTAGTAGATGCATAGCACAAATCTCCTGCACGAGGTGGAGGTGTTGGATGTATACCCCTGTGCAAAGTGGTCATAAGAATAAAGTGTTCAATGTTGTTTGGAGTTCTTACTTTAGAAAAAAAATGCTCTGTGGACTTTTGGCTATGGACTGCAGTACCAGGTGTTTAAAAATGGGGAAAAAGGGGGCAGTTGTACATTCATGGTATTGCTCATCTGTGTCTTCAAACCATTGTCATGCAGTAAAACCTGTAGTTTGTTTTAGAAAACCTTCCTCTGGCTTACCGTGTGCATCAGGCACATGATAAATGTCATGTTTTTGTTAGGCAGTTTTGTATCATAATCATTTGACAGGTTTTTTTTTTATTATTCTGTCTACACAGGGTGGGTGTGCCACATTCCTCTGCCAGCCACTAGATGTCATGAAAACACGACTCATGAACTCCAAAGGAGAATACAGAGTAAGAATCGTTTTTTCTTTTCCGGTTGTATGTTTGATTTATATCATGTTGTATGGTAGTGCACTGGATTTGTCTGACTGCAAGAAAGAAAAAAAATGAACAATTTGATTCAGAATTTAATGCTGTTTGATAGATTTTAAGAGTTGACTTCTGAGGTCATTCCCTTATGAGGGCAAATTTTGATTTTACACTCCACATACTACTTGGGCCTGTATACCCTACTTCCATGTGTAATTTGTGATTCTCTCACAATGTCTATTGTCACCAGTATTGTGACTCTATACGCCTCTGTTTCTCAGGTTGCCCTGTAGTGCTTCATACCTCTCAGTTAAGATTTTTGGGGAAAGTTCATATTTTTGCCTCATATTTTGTTCTGTTGCTCATAAAATGTGTAGTTTTCTGGAAAATCATTGAGCTTTGAAGTCAATAAATAATAGACATTTCAGTATCAGATTTCATATCATTCAGAAAAGGCATAGTAGTGCAACACGTATTCTAGCAAATTTCTATATTTATAAGACCAGTATTTAAAATCTGTCCCTGTTTTAGGCATTTGTCTCCCTTCCCCTTATTTTTGCATGCTGTCTTCATTTGTAATCAGAGATGCCATACAATTCCACACTCACCTAGCTGCATAAGGTTCTTAGATTTCCTCCTCACTCTACAAACAGTGACATTTTGTGTGATTCTTCATGCACCTTATGACCTACATGATTCTGTAGGGTCTATACACAGTGCTGCCTTAGCCATCTTATTTGTCATGTTGGTGTATTAATAGCCCTTGTCTCTGCTTCCACCATCCCTCTATTTTGTACATACCATGTCACTTCACAAACTGTGTGAAATTCTGTGTCTATTCTGATGACCATCTGATATTCCTTATGTGTCTTCTGAACATGCATTTAGCTTGTAGCTAGTAGTGCCCTCTGATTTTCTACTGATCCTTGGTGCTTTCTGACAATCCACCTGCATTGCTCTCTTTGGGGCCCAGTGATACTGTCCCACTCCTTATATGTGGTAACCAAAAGGTACCATGGATAATAAGGTGGATGAGTAATAAGAAGGCACCAAGCAAGGTGCATGGTTAGTCCTGTGAATACTGCCAGTGTCACTGGATCAGTGTGTAGCACACTCAAGTTTTGGTGCTGGAGTATCAGAATGCTGTGGGTTCTGTTCCCACACCTGGTGCTTGTATTAATTACTGACACTGCAGTGCAGCATAGGGGCTGGGGTGTTCTGCACTTGACTGGTGGTGTTTGTTGGATCAGATGTTAAACTGAGGCCCCATCTTCCTGAGTTAGCAGTAGCAAGAGATCCCACAGAACTTATCAAAAAGAGTAGAGGTTGCCTCTTTACATTGTTTTTACATTCCAGTTTATAATGTATGTAATTTTTTTCAAAACATTAACATAGAATGTACACAAAAAATCCATTTTTCATAATTTCAAAAAACCCTCAGATTTTTTTTAAAACAAACAACATTGACTAATCTTTAAAATGTGTATCTAATTTTCATTCTTTTTTTTCCACAGCCATATTTTTATTTCATCTAGCATATCTCATTCTCTGTTTTTATTGTACAGTAACCCTTCACATATTCTCCATAATCTTCAGATTCAACTTCACACATTTTTCTTTTCCATATGTCATATCCATTGTTATATTTTAAATCCTTCCCCATTGTATTCATTTTTAAAACTTCCCCATACTGTTAATTTTTACATTCCAAAAACAATGTTTTGTTTCTTCCTAATTTCACTCCTCACCTTTTCTTTCTTTCGTTCTTTCAATACCTTATATTTGTTATGTTTTACTGGTAGTTTATTGGACAACATTCTCCACAGGAAATCCCCTCCTTTATAAAAATTCTCAGACATTTTTCCTTCTATTCTTTATAGGATTTTTACATATTTTGCTTCCAAGGATATACCTACCATCCTAGTATTTCTATATAATATTATGCCATAATTTTCTGTTCTAAATAATCACGTTGATTTTTTTACCTTTCATAATGTTTATTTTGTTTTCTTATTATTTTTCCGTCATTTTTTTTGCTTGCCACCTTTCCGTCCATCATATTTCTGTAATACTACATACATGCGTATGACATTTTTCCTATCATTTGCAACTCTCTTTCACTTTTTTTAATACCCTAAAATGCATAGCTGCTAAATACACTATAGGACTTTTTAGATTAATTTGTAACAGTTTTGTTCATTTCTGTTGGAAATGTACACCCCTTATGCTAATTTGCTAAGGTGTGCATATATCTCGTATATGCATTTTTGTTAAATGTTAGATGATTTTTTTTATTTTCTGCAGCATTATTTTCCACTCTTCTATTACATTTTATAATCTCCAAATTTCACTCCTAATACTATTATTTTTCCTAGTATAATGAATTCCACTTTAGTTTCACCAAACCTTTTGCTTTTTGCCTTATTTAACTGTAACACAGCTTTCTTAAATAATTCGTCCACTTGTAGCAACACTTCTCTTACCAATATCTTATTTCAGCCACAATCACTAAATCATCTGCATATGACAGACAAATTAGTATTATAACTCCTTTTCCATCTCCCATTTTGCTTCTTTCATTTCACTCATACAAGTTTGAATTATTGTATTCATTACCAGAACAAACAGGTGTACTTAGTGGACATCCTTGATAAGCTCCTCTTTTAGTTCGTCTGTCCTCCCATCTATCCTTTTATAATAACCTTCACCCGTGACATTTCATAGGATCATAGGAGATTACTAGGCTAATGGCCCTGCGGCCCTTACAAGCCTAGCCAAGATTTTATCCCCCCCCAAACAATATCTGTCAGCACCTGTCACCCCTGTCAGTGAGGGACATAGGTGGAACCCCTGGGGCAAATTTCTGGTTTCTCATCCACTCATCAAGTTTGCGCTTGATGAGGGTCGGCGAGGTACTTTGTTTGACGTGTATGGGATCATGGGATCATAGGAAGTTACTAAGATATTGGTCCTGGGGCCCTTACAAGCCCAGCCAAGAATTTAGCCCATGTTCCAACAAGTCAGCACCCTATGCCACTGTCCAGCAGGGACCTAGGTGGAATCCCACGGGTGTATTTTCTGTTCCCTATACAGTTATCCAGGTTGCACTTAAAAAGGTTTAATGTGCTTTACGTGGAGAGGGAATCAGTTCCACAAAAGAGGGAGTCTCTGGCACACAAATCTGTCCTGCCAACAAGTCCTGTTGATGTCACAGACCAGGTTGAGGTCTCGTGTGTGGGTTACTCGAGTGGAGCTTTACTTGCGGATATGCAGCAGTCTCATCAGGGCGGGGTCTGAGATTGCTTTGTATGCCAGACAGAGGTCAACTCTGAGGAGTCTCTAGGAGACTGAGTAGATGGACAGGGCTTTTAGCCTATCTGTGTAGGGTAGATGTTTGAGGCCCTGGATTTTCTGAGTGAGGAATCTCTGTGGTCTTTCCAGCTGCTGCATGTGCTTTGTGAGGTACAAGCCGAATGTCTGTTCCAGAGCGAGGGCAGCCTCTGGGAGACAAACCTGTTTCTCCAGAAGGTTTTTTTGATGTCACATACTAGATTTAGGCCTTTCAAGCAGATAATCCGTGAGGAGTTAGACTTACGGATATGGAGCATCTCTAGTAGGGCAGGGTCCAAGATTGCCTTTTGGGCGAAACACAGGTCACCTCTGAGCAATCTGTATGATACTGAGTAGAGTGATAGTGATTTGAGCCTGCCCACATAGGACAGGTGTTGGAGGCCATGGATTATTTTTGTGAGGTATTTCTGTGGCCTTTCCATTTGGTGCAGGTGCTTGGAGTGGTACATACCAAACTGGGCGTTAACCTCCTTTTTTCTGGATGCAATGCCTTTACTTATGAGATGAGCCAAGTAAAAGGCTTTTCTGACCACTGCTGCTACATGATGGTCGAATGTGAGATTGTTGTCAACCTGTGTACCCAGGTCTGTCACCACATGTCATGTGCTTAGGGGGTTGGCGTTGATGTGGTAATCAGCAGGGGCCGTGTTTTTGCCGAATGGTATGATAATACATTATGTAGTGTTTAACTTAATGCCATGACTTTGGCAGTAGTCAGTTGTTGCTGTGAGACCCTCTTGCAGTACGTTAATATTATCTGGGGAGTCTATGACGGTACCCAACTTACAGTCCGCAAACTTGGTCAGCCACAGCCTTTTGTCTTTGCCTGGACGTCTGAGAAGTAGACGCCAAACACTAGTGGTCCCAGGACAATTCCCTGGGGGGATACCACTAGTGACAGGTCTGCTGGCAGATGGGGAAGGGGCCCATTTTGAGTTTGTGGGTCCTATCAGTGAGCCAGTTGGCCAGCCACCTGATGAGGTAGGGGTTTATGCCAAGTTGTTAGCTTTTCAATAATGCCCAAGTGGAGGATTGTGTCAAAGGCTTTGGCGAAGTCAAGGTAAGCTGTATGTACTGACTTTCCGTCATCCAGAGCCTTGGTGATGGTCTCAAAGAAGTCAACCAGGTTCAGCAGGCAAGATCTGCCCTTGACTAATCCAAACTGGGTGGGGTCAACTGCTTGGAGATTGCCAATGTCCATTTTTATGAGATCCATAATAATATGCTCCATGGCTTTCCAGGTCAGACTTGTCAAGCTAATGGGGCGATAGTTTCCAGGGTCAGTATTGGCACCACCTTTGTGCAAGGGAATGACAATGGCAGTTCTCCACTCTGCTGGAATAAAGCCTTTAGTTAGGTTGTGGTTGAATAGGGTGCTCAATGGCAAAGCTGGTTCTTGCTGGAGATGGTGCAGGATACAGCCTGAGATACTATCAGGTCCCATGGTAGCTGTGTTCTTTGCCTTAGCTAGGGCCTTTACACTTGATCTCCAGAGATGTAAGGTGCGAGACTAGTATCTGGGATGTTGAATGGGCCTTTGTGGGGGCAGGTGGGTGAAGTTTGTGCTGAACCTATCTGCTGGCAGGTTGGCTCAGTCAACAGGATCAGAGTAAGGGTACCATTAAGTACCAATTCTGAACAACCCTGTGCTTTGCCATGGAGGTTCCTGGCATAACTGAAGAGAGCTTTGTGGTTTCCCTTTGTTTCTGCAGCTAGTTTTGATTCATAATTGGCTTTGGAGCTGTTCACTACTGATCTATTTTGCTTGTTGATGCTAACTAGGGAGGTTTTCCAGTTTGGAATTTGTGCCTATTTACCCTTGGACAACAGTTTCTTCCTTTTGTTATAAAGCCTGTTGATAGATGATGTCCACGAGACAGGTTTGTGTTTCCTTGAGGAGCAGGTTTTAGTTCTGTTGGGTATGGCAGAGTCCATGCACTTGTACAGGTGCTTGTATACTGCATTGGAGTACTGTTCGGCATCGTTGTCTGCATCCTCTGAAGGAGGGCGGTGATGTGAAGCTACTGATACCCTCCCTTAGGAGGTTGTAGTCACCTTTTGAGAAGTTTTTTTTAGCCTGGTTAAGGCTGGGGGGGGGGTAGAAACTTCGGATGAGACAGACTGATGATCTGCTGTAACCAGAGAGGAACTTACTATGGGAATGGTGCAGCGGTTGCCCATGTTTGTGAGAGCCAAGTCCAGAATGTTATCTCCCTTTGTGAGGGATATGAGACAAGGTGGTCTAGTGCTTTAGAACTGTTGAAGTCTAGGAGTCGTTGGGTGAGTACATTAGTGCTGGAATAGTTCACCCAGTCTGTGGTGGGGTAGTTGGATTCACTAAGGATCAGAGTGTTAGGGGTACCTTGATGGACTCTGGTAGGTCCAGGTAGGAGGAGTAGGTGTCCTGAGTCATATAGTGGGTCTGTAGCTGGATATAACTTGAATGGTTGTCTTGCCAACTGTCAGTTGTACCAGGAGAAGTTCTAGTGCATCAGCTGGGAAACCAGTCTGGAGGTGTGCTTGTATGTAATGAAGATAGAGACTCCACCACACTTGGTCTTCTTGACCTTATTTTGGGGTTGGAATGTGTGGAATGAGGTATAGCCTAATAAGGAAGTGGTGCTCGCCGCAGCCTTGAACAAAGGTTTTCGATTGATTTTGCGGAGCCCTTTAAGTCATCTTTCTTCAATGCTACCTTTGACAGTTCCTCCTTGTTTGGCCCCACAGTGAAGGACACACTCCAGGTGCAAGAAGGATGGGAAGATCCTCTCTGCAGTGGGCATATATTTTTCCATACTTCAGTGGACCTTTTCTAGGAACCAGAAAGGAGGTTGCAAGATGTGGATCAAGAAAGCACGGGGTCCTTTCCAGGACACATGTGGAGGTAGTTCCCCTAGGAGCAGAGGGGGAGGAATTATGGTAGATGATGCCCCCATGGCAGAGGAGATCTGCAAAACCAAGGGTTGGGGGATTCCTTTTCTGATAGACCCTTTCAGAACTCCTGAACTGAGTCCCGATTGCCTTTCTCTGGAGGCAGTCGGGGGTCATTTATCCCAGCACCAGGAAGCCCAGTGAAGTTTAACAGAAGATACCTGTTTGCAGAGGATTGTTTCCAGAGGTTATGTTATTCCCTTTTCTCACACCCCCGTAACCAAGAAAATTCCTCATGTTGCACCCAGTCAGAGGGAAGTAGCAGCGCTAGAAATATAAAAGCTGCTAGAAAAGAGTCATCCAGGAAGTCTCTCCAGACCAGATAGAGTCCGGAACTTATTCAAGATTCTTTTTAGTGCCAAAGAAGACAGGAGACTGGAGACTGATTTTGGATCCTAGCATGCTAAACAAAGCAGCTTGGCACACCAAATTCTGGATGGTCACAGTTCAGCCCATTTTGCCCTTTCTGGGCAAAGACAAGTGGATGTGCTTGATTGGCCTTCAGGATGTGTACTATCACATCAAGATGAGCAGGCAGTCAAGAAGATACCTGTGCTTCTGGCTGGGAGCCAGTCATTACCGTTTCAGAGCACTGCCCTTTGGTCTCACCACAACCCTCAGGGTGTTCACCAAATGCATGGCAGTAGTAGCAGCTTGCTTGAGGCTGCAGGGATCAGTGTATTTCCATATCTGGACGACTGGCTCATCACAGCCCCGACCAGGCATCAACTGGTATGAGCGAGATACCATGTGTTGCAAACCTGTTCTCATTTAGACATAATGGTCAGTTACAACCCACAGTTACAACCCACTCAAACTCTGGAATTCTTAAGAGGCAATATTCGACATGGGGTCAATGATGGCATTGCTTCCCATGTCAAGACTACAGATAATAAAATCTCAGGACAGGAAAATAATCTACAGTACCTGGATTTCAGCACAGTTGTTTCTTCAGGCATTGGGGTCAACGTCAGTAGCAATCATCCTTCTACCCCTTGCAAGATATCACATGAGGATCCTGCAGTGAATGCTTCAGGTGCAATGGTTGATAATCTACCAGCCCATGTCTACGAAAATAAGGAGCTCTCGGGTTTGGAAGTGATATCGTTTCTGGTGGATGCAGTTACAGCAACCTTTACAGGGTTGTCCCTTTGTCATCCCTCTACTCAAGGCCATTGTGACCATGGACACTTTCCAAATCAGGTTTGGGGGCATTTCCTGGACAAGACGATCCAAGGTACTTGGTCCCCCCAAAAGGCCAGCTTGCATATCAGTGTTCTGGAGTTGAGGACAGTGCTGTTGGCATTGCAAGCATTCCAAAGCTCTCTTCCTTTCGGAATGATTGCAGTTCAAACGGACAACATGTCAGTGCTTTGGTACATCAACAAACAAGGGGAAACCAAATTCTACTCCTTGTGTCAAGAAGCCCTAGGAGTGTGGCAATGAGCGATCACCTCGAACCGCTTTCTGATTGCAGTGCACATTCCGGGGAAGTACAGAGTGATAGCAGACAAATTGAGCATGTCCGTTCTACTTCCTCATGAGTGGTCCCTCAACAACAGTGTATCTGATATGATCTTCTGGCAGTGGGGCTAGCCTTGCTGCGGTCTCTTCTCATCTCCCCTGAACAACAAATGCAGCAGTATTTTTGCCTGATCACCCCTCCAGGGAAGTCACCGAGGGACCCTCTGCTCCACAATTGCCCCCCCCCCCAGGTCTCATGTTCGCATACCCCCCAACTCCTTTAATTCCCAATTTATTTCAGAAAGCAGTCAGGTTTAAGAGCAGAGTCATCCTCATTGCCCCTTATTGGCCCCGACAGATTTGGTTCCCCTACCTGTGGCCTCACCTTCTTCATCCTCCTTGGATTTTGGATCCAATTCCATACTTACAGTCTCATTTGACAGGCCTGGTTCTCCGAGACCTTCAGAATCTCAAACTGATGGCATGGTTTCTCCAGTTCCATTAATAACCATCCAGTGCCTTCCTCCTGTGTCCATTATATTCTGTCATCACACATACCTTCAACGAGGAAGCTCTATAGAAGTAAGTGGAGAAGGTTTGTTTATTGGGCTGAGCAAAATCACAGACACCTTTTCAGCTCTGATTCATTCAGTTCTTGATTTTTTTGGCAAAGTTATTCATTGGGGTTGCTAGTGCATAAGTGGGATTTCAAAATTTGTCTTTAGTTTCTTCTCAGCTCTGTAAAGCCTTTTTGAAAGGCACATTGCTTCTCAGGTTCCCTTATAAAGACCCAGATTTGTCTTGGGATTTGAACTTGGTACTGCAGGTCTTAACAAATTCCCCCTTTGAACCAGCAGCTACATGTGAATTGAAGGTTCTGACATGAAAGACCGTCTTTCTAGAGACTATTACATCTTTCAGGAGAATTTTGGAGTTACAGGCCTTGTCTTCCAAACCTCCGTACTTGATTTTTCACAAGGATAGGGTCTCCTTGCATACCAGTGCCTCTTTCCTGCCTAAGGTGGTGTCAAACTCCAACATTAACCAGGCCATTCATCTGCCTGTATTTTCCCCAACTTCTCTAATAAAGGAGAGTACTTGTTGCATTTACTTGATGTTCATAGACAGTTGCATTTCTACTTGAACAGAAGATTTTAGAAAATCGGACCAACTTTTTGTTTCCTTTGCATTTAATAAGTTGGGGAAACCAGTTGCCAAAATGGGTGAAAGACTGTATTTCTTTAATTTACAACAGATTGAATCTACCCTTGCCAAAAGCATTGAAGGCTCATTCAGACAGGTCTGTGGCTACTTCACAGTATTTCAGTATAGAGCATTCATGGACAATATTGGTGCAGCTGCTACTCGGTCCATTCCCCATTCCTTTATCACTCATTGCAGACTGGACATGGTGTCAAGGGGAAGAGCAGCCTTCGGCTCAGTTGTACTCTGGAATATTTCATTAGAGTCCACCCAAGGACTTTGGTAGCTAGGGACTCTGTCCCGTTGGTTGAAGAATGAATGAAAATTTACAACATCAGAAAAAGAAGTAATGTACTCACCATAGTGTTCCATCTGTGTTATCCGTTTTCATTCTTCATCAACCCCCCATCCAGTCCCCTGCCTTTTTTATGATAACTATGGTGGAGTGAGTGTTGCAGGGATACCTTGGGTCCTTTATGTTGAACTCCAGTCATAACAATGGCTTACAGTGTCATTATTTTACAGTTTGTCTGTCTCAAGCTGTAGAAAGATCTGAGAGAGACTGGGCTTAAAGCAGACGTGTCCAGTCTGCGGGCCGCATGCGGCCCTCAGAGCTCTTCCATGCGTCCCGTGACCCAGTTTCAGTGTAAAAACACTTTTTTCATTTATTTTTCGTACCTGTGACCTGTAACCGCAATGTGCACATGCACCAAAGCACCCTTCCTGTTTTGTTTTTTTTTTCACGCCAAAGAATCAAGAGGATTGTATATGGCACTATGCGGTAATTATGGTGTCTCTCTGAGTTACTGATGGATGTGCTTCTTACAACCTCCAGTGTACTTGAATCTTAATGTTGCTCGAGGTATCTTGGATTAGATATCCTGGTGGAGTCTCGCTTGGGACACGGGGAGTTTAATATTGTTGGAGTCTGGACATGGGTTTGTGGGACAGGATTAGAAAGGAATGGTTCATTATGGGCATCATACTGGTTTTTGCTTTAGCTAGGCTGCAGCCATCTGTGGGAGCCAAAGGAGGTGAGTGTTGTGGCATCTTAATAAACTGTTTATGGATGGTTTTGTTATGTATGCCTTGACAAATGCCGTTTACAGTGGTTTGTGATTCTTCTTACAAGGTGATAATTTACGAATGGTTATTTGGAGGTTACATTCTCGATGGTCATAAATGTCCATCGCTAGCTGTTGGCTGTCAGTACCTTTGTGTGTGTTGACAGAGCCAGGCAGGGACAGTGCATTTTTCACATTTCTGGGCTATTTTGTCTTGGGCAGGCTAAAAACCTGAACTGTGGTAGTTTGCTCTAAAGACCTGGTAGGTTTGACCAGATTAATTCATTTGATAAGCAGACGGTGTGAACTTATAATGGTTCTGGTGCTATAGTTGTGATTAGCATGAATATTTTCAGATACATTGGATGTGACTTAAAGTAGCCTGTCATTGGAGCATCCTTATGGTTCATTTTGAACTACTTTGGAAGGCGGACAACTCTCCCTGTCAGTCTGACGGACTGACTCTGGGGCACACTTGCAGTGTGATGCCTTTTCCAACATCAGTGGCTGTGTAAATCAGAGCCTTGTA